>NW_027507703.1:0-197500 GCF_037356315.1 Lithobates pipiens | reverse complement strand
CAGCTTCAGGACACAGTGTATAATATACAGACCCCTTGCCTATTGCAGCCTTTCCATCTCATGTATATTAAGCTCACAGCTAAACAGCTTGCACCGTCCATTCACGTCTTCTTTTGCAGGCCATCAGTTACCAATTTTTTAAAGTTTCTTATAAAGCTTTTTTTTCTTTTTAATTTTTTTTTTGTAAATATATTTCCTTGCTGGTTAAAGCCCAATTTGGCCTCCCTCTATTTTGTGTTTTATATATATATATATATATATATATATATATATATATATATAATTTATTTTATTTTTTTATTGAAAAAATGGGAGCAAAATTATATAAAATATACAGTGCAGCCAAATAATATTCAGTGGGGTCTTTGCAACATTGTTAATGTTCATGTCATGTCTGTGGGGGTCCTTGCAACATTGTTATTGTTCATGTCATGTCCATGGGGGTCTTTGCAACATTGTTATTGTTCATGTCATGTCTGTGGGGGTCTTTGCAACATTGTTATTGCCCGCGTCCTGCTCTTCAGAAGTTTTGCCATTTTCCGATAGCTAACTGATGATGTCATACCACTTTTTTTTCTTTTTTTTTTTTTTTTTGAGGATTATACACCTTTATTATGCACAATGTAACTTCTTGGATGTAGGATGGCTATCTTTGGATTGTATCTTTAATCTTTAATTAATAAAAAATAATATTGAATGTAAAATATAGCATATGAAATACATATTTGGATTATTTATTTATTCTTTATACAATTATTATTACAATTATTATTATTATTATTATACAGGATTTATATAGCGCCAACAGTTTGCGCAGCACTTAACAAAATGAAGGCAGACGTTACAGTTACACTACAATTTGGTACAAGAGGAATCAGAGGGCCCTGCTCGTATAATGGCATAAATCCATTTTATTTATTCCAATTTATATATTTTTTTTTATTATGAGAAGATTAACATTTACCTATCGGGAGTAAAAAAAAAAAAAAATATATATATATATATATATATATATATATATATATATACTGTAATTACTATTACTGTAATTATACTGTAATTGTGTTGTCCCCCCCCCCCCCGATATATATTGTAAAGCGCTGCATAAACTGTTGGCGCTATATAAATCATGTATAATAATAATAATATACATTTGCAGAGACAGCTATCCAACCAGCGGGAATATGTATATTAAAAGAAGGAAGTGTAAATGCTTTTGCCCGGGTCGTGCCACTGCGCTGTGACGTGGCTCCTTCTGGCGTCTGAAAGGGGCCCCCGGTGAGATTTCACACAGTAGATCCCTTCGCCCCCCAAAAAAAAAAGAAAAAAAAATCAAAAGAGCAGCATCACAAAAGGCGAGGAGGACGAATTAACAGGCACTTGCGATGTTGACGAGCTCTCCACCACCTTGTGTCTTCTCCTGTGTAATGTGCTGCAGCCCCCCTCACAAGATTGAGAGGATGCTAGCCTTGCAAACCGCAAACCTTATGGAAATCTATAGTTAATGCACTGGCAATGTCAAGATGTCATCTCCTTAAATACAGGACCCTAAACAAGAAAACTAACAGGAGCTTCTTAATTAAAAAAATATGGATTGCCGGATAATCACACCGAACGGAACATTGAATGGCTCGGACGACACCAGCCAGCCAAGCGGTCCAACGACCTACACAGATGATCCTGCAAGTATGCTGATTTTTTTTAATTTAACACCCCGTGCAAATCCAGATTAAAATAACTCCGGCTATTGATCCGGCCAGTGGGATTGACATTAATTTTAGTTCACTTCTCACTTTGCAAAGGGATCAATATCGAGTAATAAGAGCTGACATCCGTGTTGAAAGCAGGAGAAAGAGAAGCAGCAGACAGCAATCGAACAAGCAGCCAAATAAATCATCGAATACTTTTCCACGGCAGGAGACAAACTCCAAAGCGATAGGACTGGGGTCTTTTCACAATGAACTATGCAAGAGCAGTCCGATGATTCCACGTAAAAAAATCAAATAAAAAAATTATATATATATATATATATATATATATATATATATATATATATATATATATATATATATATATATATATATATTTATACGGTATATATGTATATATATATATATATATATATATATATATATATATAGGACCTGAATTTCAAATATTCCGCACACAAAGGTTCCACTGTCACATTTGTCGTTAATATCAAAACCCATACCTCAGACAGTATTATTGTATTTTTTTTCTGAACGATATAAAAGTTATACAACTAATTTTTCCGGTTCCATAAAAAAAAAAAAAATACATAAGCGCCTAAGAAATCAGCAACCGTTTTCGAAAAATGAAACTTATTTGCCTTAGAAAATGAAATGCAAAAAATTAATCTCGCAAAAAGAAAAAAAGAAAAAAAGAAAAATCCAAAAGACCGTAGAGGAAAATTCAAAATGAAACAAAATATTTTAATAGGATAGAAAAATGTTTGTTTTTTTAGTTTGATATTGAATGTTAAGATTTTCTTTTTGTTCTTTTCCTTTTTTTGTAAAAAGTCAAATCTGTTCAAATATTTTACCATCTTCCTTGTCTGATTCCAAAGCTGGTTTGGTCATGAAATCAAAGGCTTCCTATAAAAACTACGCCCCAGCTCCAGAAATCGGTTTACAAAAATGTTTAAAAAAAAAGAAAAAAGAAGAAAAATCTGTTTTAAAGACTTTCTGCAATTGATTCAATGCCAGTGAATTTTAAACAGTTTTTATAAAAAAAAATAAAAAAAAATTGATAGAGCACTTATACACAACAGGTTGCATGTCTGTGGTCTTATAATTATATGCAAAGGCTCGGAAAATGAATCAACACATTGTCTGCACTTGAAAGAAAGCTTACAAGAAAAGTCAGTTCCTTGGAGAACCCTGTAAAATTGCCTTAACTAACATAAAATCCAATTAAATTGCATCAGGTCTTAATTTAAGCATTTTGTTTTCTAAATGCATTTAAATGTCACACGTTTTATGAAAACTTAAGGGATCTAGTTTGATAATTATTGTTTCGTTAAAGATGACAAGGAGAAATAAATAAACTATATTCCAAGATTTAAAAATGTAATATAACATACTTAAAAAAATCATGCAATTTAAAAAAAAAGTGACTTCCTAACTGTATAGTTGAATGCACCGTGCAAGCGTGACAATATTAATATATTATATATATATATATATATATATATATATATATATATATATATATATATATATATATATATATATATATCTATATATATATATATATATATATAGATATATATATATAGATAGATAGATATACAGAGAGAGAGAGAGAGAAAGTGATACAGATTATATCTATCTATCTAATATATATAAATACATATCTATCTATCTATCTATCTATCTATCTATCTATCTATCTATCTATCTATCTATCTATATATATATATATATATATATATATATATATATATATATAGATATATAGATACATATAGATAGAATATTAAATACATTTTCATGAAGCCAAAGAATACAATTAAGGGGCACAGAGAAGATAATTTATTTAGAAAATGATATATATATATATATCTATAGATATATAGATATATATATATATATACAATTCTGGCAGGTGTCAAAATCTTTGATACAAATGATTATTTTAGAATTTTATACTGTTGGGATAAAACGCTTTTTAATGGGATTCTGTGATTATTAAAAACACTTAAATTTTAAAAAATGTAGTAATATAAAAGCAGCCCAGTTGGTTTGGTAGACATCACAACATCAATGTAAATCATTTGTGATATATAAGCCAAATTTGAAGACTGACACCCAGGCAATGTACCACAAATCCCGCCAACAAGACCATGATGGATGACCTTCCTATACTGCACAAGTCATTTATTAAAGAAAAAAAAAAGGGGAAAAAAAAAAAACCCCAAAAAACAAAAATGAACCCACCTGTGTTCTAGAAAAAAAAACCTTTAACCTGCCAGAATCGTGAGAGATCTAAAAACGAAAATATTACAATGAAGACAGTTAAATCTTGGAATCCTTGGAGGGGTAAATAGGTGACAATTGTATAAATCTTGTGCATAATACATTTTTTTTTTTTTTTTATGTGGGGATAAATATTTCCTCCACCCACTCATGTTTTATGCTACATAGTGATTATTTTAAGGACAGATAACCCCTATTCATTGCAAAATTCCTACCTCCCAATGACACACTGGGGGACTCTGCCTGTTCTATGGGGCAATAAATTGGAGTACAAACAGTTTTCCTTAAATGTCACGGTTAAAAATCGTTCTCTTGGAAAAAAAAAAAAATGTCAGATTGGCAAAATTAAAAAAAAAAAAGAATCTGTGCTTTCCAGACATGTCCCAGGGCCATTCCATCAGCTGTGATAACGACCCATTTATCAATGGCAAATAAAAAAACGGTCTGATTTACAGTGATACTTATAATTTTGTTCCCCCCAAAACCCTGACACCACCCCCCCAAAAAAAAAAAAAAAGTCAGCCTCTGCCACCCTGCAAATTTATTACAATAATTACTTGACATAAGCGTTTCCTGTGTGGCAGAATGAGCTCTGTGGCTTCTCCTAATTATTTCATTGTGGCCACACAGATGTTTTGTTAATGTGCCGAGATCACAAGGTGAGGAATTTCTTTCCCAATCCTCACACTTCCCTCTTCTATTTTATTTTTAAAAGTCTACAACAATTCCAAGAAGGTCCTGCTGAGTCCCCTCATCTCCACAGGACTTGTCAGGAAGGAAGACGGAGCAGCAAAAAATGTGCCACAATTCTACATTATAAAAAAAAATGTAACCTGGGTTGGTTAACCCCTGGGTGACGGCAGTGCAGCCCCTCATGTTCCGGGGGGGGGGGGGGGCACGGTGGTCCAAGGGCCAGCAGAGCCCCTCCATCAGCTGAGAACAAAATAACAATCTGTCTATAACTGACGTGGTAGACAGCAATCCGTGGGGTCATCACTAAAAAAAAAAAAAAAATTGTA
Organism: Lithobates pipiens; assembly: GCF_037356315.1. Taxonomy (NCBI): domain Eukaryota; kingdom Metazoa; phylum Chordata; class Amphibia; order Anura; family Ranidae; genus Lithobates; species Lithobates pipiens. The sequence continues at coordinate 192,483 of NW_027507703.1, read as the reverse complement.
ACCCCAGGTTGGTTAGCCCCTGGGTGCCGGCAGTGCAGCCCTGCGATGGGCTCGGGGGGGCCACGGTGGTCCAGGGTCCAGCAGCTGAGAACAAAATAACAATCTGGGTGACCTCTGTCTATAACTGACGTGGTAGACAACAATCCGGGGGGGTCATCACTAAAATTAAAAAAAGACAATTTAAAAAAATAAATATATTAGTTTCCCGGGCTAGTTAACCCCTGGGTGGCGGCAGTGCAGCCCTGCGTGGACCAGTGGGGGGGGGGGGGGGGAGCACGGTGGTCCAGGGGCCAGCAGAGCCCCTCCATCAGCTGAGAACAAAAAAGAAAAAAAAAAAAAACAATCTGGGTGACCTCTTTCTATAACTGACGTGGTAGACAACAATCCACGGGGTCATCACTAAAATAAAAAATAAAAAAATTGTAACCCGGGTCGGTTAACCCCTGGGTGACGGCAGTGCAGCCCTGCGATGGCCGGAGGGGGGTGGGGGGGTCACAGTGGTCCAGGGGACAGCAGAGCCCCTCCATCAGCTGAGAACAAACTAAACTCAGTTTCTATAGCTGACGTGGTAGACAACAATCCGTGGGGTCACCACTAAAATAAAAATAAAAAAAGAATATTTAAAACCAATAAAAAGAATTTAAAAAAAAATTAAAATGAAAAAAAAAAAGTCTACTTTGACGGAAATTTCAAAAAAATTGAGCAAAAACAAAAAAAGAAAAACGAAACCCCAAAGCGATCAGGTGAGCGAACGTACAAATGTATCAAAATGAAACAATGACAAGAAAAAGAAACAAAGTAGCATTTCCGCATTTCATCAGTCTTAGCAGGTTTTGTAGGAATTAGAGAGCCAGTTCTGCTGCCAAGAGATGAGCACCTGAAGCCCCCCACGCCGCCCCCCGCCTGCCCCCCGGCTCAGGGTCAGCCAATCTGCCTTTAAAGTTGCCGCAGATAAAAAAAAAAAAAAAGAAAAGTTGCACTTTGCCCGTCTTGCTCTCCCAGGGAGCCCTGCGTTAGCCTGCGAGGGTCCCTGGAAAGGGGGCTGTTGACCCCGGGAAGGGCTAGTTCCCCCTTTTTTTTTTCCTCCCTTCCCCAGAGCCCCGTGTCCCCCTCGGTACTCACCTTGTAAGAAGCTGGAGAGGAGGAGAGGGCACCCGGCTTGCAGCTGCTGATCCCAGGCTGGCCGTCCCTGGTTGCTTTGGTTTGCATGTGCAGGAGAGGCTTGGAGAGTGCGAGAGGCACATGCACTGAGACGAGTGACTGGAGCAGCACTGCCTCCTCTCTGTGCAGCACACTCACACACACACAGAGGGCTCCGCGCAGCACAACTCTCTCTGCCTTTCACCGCTCTGCATACATTAGGCTACAATAGGAGGATGGCAGATGAAGGGGACACACAGGGCTGTCCTACACAGGACCCTTCAGCTGCTGCTCCTCTTGCAATGCCAGTGATGTTGGGGGGACCCTGTCCCACGTAGAGAGGGGTCCCCACCATAACACGCCTCAATGGACCCCCTGAACCCCCTCTGTGCTTGAGCCCCGCAGAACCGATATCTACAGATAAAGGCTGAGACCTCGAGGTGGCCAGCAAGAAAAAAAAAAAAAAAATTCAAAATTACATTTGGCAGCACCCCACCTAGGGAAAAAAAAAAAAGTGGGATGCGGGGGTCAGAGAGTCACGTGCGTGGGCCCGGCGTGTGAGGCAACGTGCTAAAAAAAAAAAAAAAAAAAAAAAGACAAAAATAAATAAAAAAAATCGGAGGTTGGATCAATTTCTTTTGTCCCCGTCGTCTCCTGGTTTGTGGTTGGCTTAAAGGCCAACTCCACCCTAAACTGGAGGGTTTTTTTTTAGTCCGGCGGTTGTGCCGGGGGGTCGTGTCGCACACGCTGGCTTCTTCCATCCTTCAGCGGGTTGAGGGTTTGACCCCACTAGTCTGCCAAACTGGCGATGCCGTTACAGTGGCAAAGGATGGCGTGCCGCTCCCCAACCGAAAAATAAATAAATATCTGAGGTTCCCAATGTGAGGGGCACCTTCGTCGGGGTTCTGTGGAAGGGGAAGGAAGGTGGAGTACTGCAGGGAATCTGACCAATTGAATCTGGACATGGGATGTCCACCCTAAACTGGAGTTTTACTCTAGTATGGAGTTTTTGCCGGGAGGTTTTATCGCGCTGGCTTCTTCCACCCTTCGGGGTTTAAGTTTTTGCCCCGCTAGTCTGCCGATTACAGGGGCAAAGGATGGCGTGCCGCTCCCCAACTGAAAAGAAAAAATATCAGAGGTTCCAAATGTGAGGGGCACCTTTGTTGGTGTTCTGTGGAAGGGGCAGGAATATGGAGTACTGCAGGGAATCTGACCAATGGAATCTGGACATGGGATGTCCACCCTAACCTGGAGGTTTTTTTCAGTACGGCAGTTTTGCTGGGAGGTCGTATTGCGCGCTGGCTTCTTCCATCCTTCGAGGGTTGAGGGTTCGACCCCACTAGTCTGCCGAACTGGCGATGCCATTACAGGGGAAAAGGATGGCGTGCCGCTCCCCTACCGAGAAAAAAACATATCTGAGGTTCCCAATGTGAGGGGTAACTCCCTCTGTGGGAGGGGCAGGAATATGGAGTACTACAGGGAATCTGACCAATGGAATCTGGACATGGGATGTCCACCCTAACCTGGAGGTTTTTTTCAGTATGGCAGTTTTGCTGGGAGGTCGAATCGCACACTGGCTTCTTCCATCCTTCGAGGGTTGAGGGTTCGACCCCACTAGTCTGCCGAACTGGCGATGCCATTACAGGGGCAAAGGATGGAATGCCGCTCCCCAACTGAGAAAAAAAAAATATCCGAGGTTCCCAATGTGAGGGGCACCTTCGTTGGGGTTCTGTGGGAGGGGCAGGAATATGGAGTACTACAGGGAATCTGACCAATGGAATCTGGAAATGGGATGTCCACCCTAAACTGGAGTTTTATTTCAGTCCAGCAGTTTTGCTGGGAGGTTGTATCTCGCTGGCTTCTTCCATCCTTCGGGATTTAGGTTTTTGGCCCAATAGTCTGCCAAACTGGTGATGCCATTACAGGGGAAAAAGATGGCGTGCTGCTCCCCTACCGAGAAAAAAACATATCCGAGGTTCCCAATGTGAGGGGTAACTCCCTCTGTGGGAGGGGCAGGAATATGGAGTACTACAGGGAATCTGACCAATGGAATCTGGACATGGGATGTCCACCCTAACCTGGAGGTTTTTTTCAGTATGGCAGTTTTGCTGGGAGGTCGAATCGCACACTGGCTTCTTCCATCCTTCGAGGGTTGAGGGTTCGACCCCACTAGTCTGCCGAACTGGCGATGCCATTACAGGGGCAAAGGATGGAATGCCGCTCCCCAACTGAGAAAAAAAAAATATCCGAGGTTCCCAATGTGAGGGGCACCTTCGTTGGGGTTCTGTGGGAGGGGCAGGAATATGGAGTACTACAGGGAATCTGACCAATGGAATCTGGAAATGGGATGTCCACCCTAAACTGGAGTTTTATTTCAGTCCGGCAGTTTTGCTGGGAGGTTGTATCTCGCTGGCTTCTTCCATCCTTCGGGATTTAGGTTTTTGGCCCAATAGTCTGCCAAACTGGTGATGCCATTACAGGGGAAAAAGATGGCGTGCTGCTCCCCAACTGAAAAAAAAAATATCCAAGGTTCCCAATGTGAGGGGCACCTTCGTTGTGGTTCTGTGGAAGGGGCAGGATGATGGAGTACTGCAGGGAATCTGACCAATGGAATCTGGGCATGGGATGTCCACCCTAAACTGGAGGCTTTTTTCAGTACGGCGGTTTTGCCGGGAGGTCGTATCGCACGCTGGTTTCTTCCATCATTCGAGGGTTGAGGTTTTCGCCCCCCCTAGTCTGCCGAACTGGCAATGCCATTACAGTGGCAAAATATGGCGTGCCGCTCCACAACTGAAAAGAAAAAATATCTGAGGTTCCCAATGTGAGGGGAACCTTCGTTGGGATTCTGTGGGAGGAGTAGGAATATGGAGTACTACAGGGAATCTGGACATGGAATGTCCACCCTAAACTGGAGTTTTATTTCACTCCGGCGGTTTTGCCAGGAGGTCGTATCGCGCTGGCTTCTTCCATCCTTCGGGGGTTGAGGTTTTCGCCCCCTGCTAGTCTGCCGAACTGGCGATGCCATTACAGGGGGAAAGGATGACGTGCCGGGGCCACAACTGCCAATGTGAGGGGCACCTTCGTTGGGGTTCTGTTGAAGGGGCAGGAAGATGGAGTACTGCAGGGAATCTGACCAATGGAATCTGGACATCCACCCAAAACTGAAATTTAATTCTGGGGTAGATCTGGGACTTGGCCATGTTGCTGCAACCCGTCCACATATCATTAAATTCAGACATTTTATTGGTTAACAAAAGAGAGCAGAAAATGACCAGCATGCTGGAAAGTCAACAGCTGCCCTTCTCAATCTTTTAAACGAATCCGCAGGTCTCAGGGAACCCTTTTAAAGACCAATTCATTAGTGGTCAAGGGGGAAACAAAATGCCCCTGCATTTATAGCTAGTTGGAAGATTGCCCCCTAATGGTGGTGGTCAGGATGCAATTGACCTGTGATCTATACGGGCGACATTAGATGGGAGGTCAATCAGCCGCAGCTCAAGTAAGCCCCAACCACCTCTGGAGGAACCCTGGTGGAGAACGTCTGGTCTACAGAATAGATGGTTCCCCTTCCCAAGAGAAAGTTCTTTTATTAGTGCATGTGGGTCAAAATAAAATCACAGAAGAAAACATGTTGGAATCGCCTTTCTATAATTGAATAAATACTCACCCTATGGCATCCTTTGCCCCGGGCTCACCGGGCCTGAGAGCCATGAAAGGGATGGAGCGTGGAGCTGGAAGAGTCTCATCCCTGGTGCTCCGGGGGAAGAAATCCACCTCAATTAAAGCTTCCTAAGGGTGAGGGGAAGGAGAAGTAATCTTAGTTCACATGCACATTGTATTCTCCATGACGCCTTTTCCCTTACAGGAGTTTAGCAGCAGAAAAACGCAATATAAAGCCAAGTTTTTGCATGTGCGTTGACGTGCATTTATGCGCATTCAATGCGTTTGGCGTTCTAGCATTCAGAATGTTCATCTATCCTGGCCATTAGAATGTAATAACGAGCGAACGTGCAGAAACACGCACAGCGATAGCGCACGTTTAGGCGCTTTTGTGGGGGTTTTTATGCTCATAAGCGCCTCTCCTGAATGCGCCTTTGGTGGTGGTGGGGGAGGGGGGAGGGTTCTGCCATTGAACTCCTGTAAATGCCTATAGTGTGCACAGACACATAGACTAACATGGGAAATATACCTACAGCAACATTCCCAGGATCATGGAAAGGAAATAAAAAAAGTGACATAAAACCGATGTTATTCCTGTTAAGAGAAAGAGTCTGGATCTCCCCAGCACCGGGCACCGGGGGCAGCGCCATGGCGCGGGTCACATGGCCTTGGCTGATTGATGGGGGGAGGTGCAAGGTCCTTTATTCTAGTACAGGGATAGGATTTATTTTACTGATATCTCAGAATAACACCAAATTCCTTTTGTACTTCAATTCAAAATATGATATTCACACAAAATTCTCCATCCAATCTAAAGAAAAAAAACAAACATAATATATCAGGAATATCACGGAGCACCTGTCACCAATCACAGGCAAACTTGGATTTCCCATATCTGTGTATTATTATTAATACTATTATTATTATTATTATTATTACTATTATTATTATTACTATTACTATTATTGTTATTACTATTATTAGTATTACTATTATTGTTATTATTATTATTATTATTGTTATTATTATTATTACTATTATTAATATTATTACTATTATTTTTATTACTTTAATTGTTATTATTATTATTATTAGTATTACTATTATTATTATTGTTATTATTATTATTACTATTATTAGTATTACTATTATTGTTACTAATATTATTATTGTTATTATTAGTATTACTATTATTATTATTATTACTATTATTATTATTATTATTATTGTTAATATTATTACTATTATTATTATTACTATTATTGTTATTATTATTATTACTATTATTATTATTTTTATTATTATTATTTTTATTATTATTGTTATTATTAGTATTACTATTATTATTATTATTACTATTATTATTATTGTTAATATTATTACTATTATTATTATTACTATTATTGTTATTATTAGTATTACTATTATAATTATTTGTATTATTACTATTATTATTATTATTACTATTATTATTACTATTATTATTACTACTATTATTATTTTTATTATTGTTAATATTATTACTATTATTATTATTACTTTTATAGTTATGATTAATACTTTTATTATTATTATTATTACTATTATTATTATAATACAGGGTTTACACTCACCGGCCACTTTATTAGGTACACCTGTTCAGTTGTATGGTAACACAAATTGCTGATCAGCCAATCACAAGACAGCAACTCAATGCTTTTAGGCGTCTAGACGCGGTGAAGATGACTTGCTGAAGATCAAACTGAGCATCAGAATGGGGGAAGGAAGGGGATCTCGGTGACTTTGAACGTGGCGTGGTTGTTGGTGGCAGACGGGGCTGGTCTGAGTATTTCTGGGATTTTCACACACAACCATCACTCGGGATTTGGTGGGGAAAAGAGAAAATATCCAGTGAGCAGCGGTTGTGTGGAGGAAAATGCCTTGTTGAGGTCAGAGGAGAATGGGGCAGACTGGTTCCAGGTGATAGAAAGACAACAGGAACTCCAATAACCTCCCATCACATCCAAGGTATGCAGAATACCATCTCTGAACACACAACACATCCAACCTTGAAGCAGATGGGCTACAGCAGCAGAAGACCACGGCGGGTGCCACTCCTGTCAGCTAAGAACAGGAAGCTGAGGCTACAATTGGCACAGGATCACCGAAATTGGACAATAGAAGATTGGAAGAATGTTGCCTGGTCTGATGAGTCTGGATTTCACCTCCGACATTCAGATGGTGGGGTCAGAATTTGGCGCATTGATCCATCCTGCCTTGTATCACCAGTTCAGGCTGGTGGTGGGGGTGTAATGGTGTGGGGGATGGGGTATCACCAGTTCAGGCTGGTGATGGGGGTGTAATGGTGTGGGGGATGGGGTATCACCATTTAAGGCTGGTGGTGGGGGTGTAATGGTGGGGGGATGGGTTATCACTGGTTCAGGCTGGTGGTGGGGGTGTAATGGTGTGGGGGATGGGGTATCACCGGTTCAGGCTGGTGGTGGGGGTGTAATGGTGCGGGGGATGGGGTATGCCCGGTTCAGGCTGGTGGTGGGGGTGTAATGGGGTGGGGGATGGGATATCACCGGTTCAGGCTGGTGGTGGGGGTGTAATGGTGTGGGGGATGGGATATCACCAGTTCAGGCTGGTGGTGGGGGTGTAATGGTGTGGGGGATGGGGTATCACCGGTTCAGGCTGGTGGTGGGGGTGTAATGGTGTGGGGATGGGGTATCACCGGTTCAGGCTGGTGGTGGGGGTGTAATGGTGTGGCGGATGGGGTATCACTGGTTCAGGCTGGTGGTGGGGGTGTAATGGTGTGGGGGATGGGGTATCACCGGTTCAGGCTGGTGGTGGGGGTGTAATGGTGTGGGGGATGGGGTATCACCGGTTCAGGCTGGTGGTGGGGGTGTAATGGTGTGGGGGATGGGGTATCACCGGTTCAGGCTGGTGGTGGGGGTGTAATGGTGTGGGGGATGGGCACTTTTTGGGTCCATGTCACAAAGCTCCAATCATCTCACCACTGGACAATGAGGTCCCTGTCCTCCAATGGCCTCCACACTCACCACATCTCATCCAATAGAGCACCTTTGGGATATGGAGGAACGGGAGATTGGCATCATGGATGTGAAGCCAACAAATCTGCAGCAACTGTGTGATGTTGTTGTTTTTAAGCCACCAAGAATGAAGGCAAAAGGGGGTCCAACCCGCTACTAGCAAGGGGGACCTAATAAAGTGGCCGGTAAGTGTTTGTAGCGTCGACAGTTTGCACAGCACTTTACAACACGACGGAACAGTTACAATTCAGTATCGGAGGAATCGTGGGATCAGAGGAATCGGAGTGATCAGAGGGATCGGAGGAATCGATGGGATCAGAGGAATCGGGGGGATCGGAGGAATCGGGAGGGATCGGAGGAATCGATGGGATCAGAGGAATCGGGGGGATCGGAGGAATCGGGGGGATCGGAGGAATCGGGAGGGATCAGAAGAATCGATGGGATCAGAGGAATCGGTGGGATCGGAGGAATCTGGGGGATCGGAGGAATCGGGAGGGATCGGAGGAATCGGGGGGATCGGAGGAATCGGAGGGATCGGAGGAATCGATGGGATCAGAGGAATCGGTGGGATCGGAGGAGTGGGAGGAATCGGATGGATCGAGGAATCGGAGGGATTGGAGGCATCGGGTAGGATCGGAGGAATCGGAGGAATCGGGAGGGATCGGAGGAATCGATGGGATCAGAGGAATCGGTGGGATCAGAGGAGTGGGAGGAATCGGATGGATCGAGGAATCGGAGGGATCGGAGGAATCGGGGGGATCGGAGGAATCGGGAGGGATCGGAGGAATCGATGGGATCAGAGGAATCGGGGGGATCAGAGGAATCGGGGGGATTGGAGGAATCGGGGGGATTGGAGGAATCGGGGGGATCGGAGGAATCGAGAGGGATCGGAGGAATCGATGGGATCAGAGGAATCGGTGGGATCGGAGGGATCGATGGGATCAGAGGAATCGGAGGAATCGGGAGGGATCGGAGGAATCGGGGGGATCGGAGAAATCGGGAGGGATCGGAGGAATCGATGGGATCAGAGGAATCGGTGGAATCGGGGGGATCGGAGGAATCGGGAGGGATCGGAGGAATCGGGAGGGATTGGAGGAATCGATGGGATCAGAGGAATCGGTGGGATCGGAGGAGTGGGAGGAATCGGATGGATCGAGGAATCGGAGGGATCAGAGGAATTGGAGGGATCGGAGGAATCGGGGGGATCAGAGGAATCGGGGGGATCGGAGGAATCGGGAGGGATCGGAGGAATCGGGGGGGGTCGGAGGAATCGGGGGGATCGGAGGAATCGGGAGGGATCGGAGGAATCGATGGGATCAGAGGAATCGGTGGGATCGGAGGGATCGGAGGAGTGGGAGGAATCGGATGGATCGAGGAATCGGAGGGATCGGAGGAATTGGAGATGTGGGAGGAATCGGAGGAATTGGAGGGATCGGAGGAATCGGAGGAGTGGGAGGAATCGGATGGTTTGAGGAATCGGAGGGATCGGAGGAATTGGAGGGATCGGAAGGACCTTCTTGATCACACAGATTTCATTTCCATAAAATACAATGTTTCAGATTTTCTTGCATTATATTATTTTGTTTTCTTTGCCCTGATGAAGAAATGTGAGCTCCTCGAAACGCGTTGGTTACATCCTCTGATCCGATGTAGATTTGTGGTGCACTCATTACTCTCAGGGACTCCTGGTGGCCATACACACTTCTATAAATGATCATTTTCTTTTCCAATTGATCTCTTCGAATAATGATAATCAATGTATAGTTAACTAATTCAACTGGTAACTGGAAGAGTCATGAGTTATCAATCGCACCGGCATTTTCTCGGCGCACTTCTGTATTGAGATTGATCGAAATGCAATCAAATTCATAATGGAAGCGAAGCGACTGATGATTTCCTGTCCTGGCTCCCCTTGGCGTCTCGGTGGGTGGGGCTCGGCGCCAAGTATTTGCGTGAATCGGTGTAAATACAGCTCTGCCCTGAGCACTCCCGGCACAGTTACTGGCAGCTAAAGTTCCCGATCATCTGACTGCCCTGACAGCCAATCACAACAGTCACGTGATCATAAACCCCGCCTCCCGGAATCCCAAACCTCTTAGGGGGCCGGGAGGTAAAAACTGAGCCTCAGCCAACTGGAAGGGAAGATGTTTTGTTCGCCGGTTTGAATTTTTTGATTGATTCCCACATCCATCGAATAATACCAGTAACGCGTGTATGGCCGCGTCCACCAGGTGGGGGCGGAGTCTCTGCGGTAGAAGGATTGCGTCTCCGGTCAGCGTTTCTACAATGTGTAGTTCCAGATTAGAAAAGCGCAGTCTGTATGATTTCAGGAGATGAGTACTTTACAGAGGAGGATAAAGAGCTTCCCTGGTGACAGAGGGACCGGCGCTGGGTGTCCCGGGTGGGTCCGGATGGTGACACTGGCGGTCCGATTAAAGCGCCCCCCCCAGGGGGAGGGGAATGATGTGCTGGTTGGATGGTGACACCGGCGGTCCGATTGAAGCGCCCCCCCCCCCTGGGGGGAGGGGAATGATGTGCTGGTTGGATGGTGACACCGGCGGGGGAGGGGGGATGATGTGCTAGTTGGATGGTGACACCGGCGGTCCGATTGAAGCGCCCCCCCCCCCCCCCTGGGGGGAGGGGAATGATGTGCTGGTTGGATGGTGACACCGGCGGTCCGATTGAAGCGCCCCCCCTCCCCCCCTGGGGGGAGGGGAATGATGTGCTGGTTGGATGGTGACACCGGCGGTCCGATTGAAGCGCCCCCCCCCCCCCCTGGGGGGAGGGGAATGATGTGCTGGTTGGATGGTGACACCGGCGGTCCGATTGAAGCGCCCCCCCCCCCCCTGGGGGGAGGGGAATGATGTGCTGGTTGGATGGTGACACCGGCGGGGGAGGGGGGATGATGTGCTAGTTGGATGGTGACACCGGCGGTCCGATTGAAGCGCCCCCCCCCCCTGGGGGGAGGGGAATGATGTGCTGGTTGGATGGTGACACTGGCGGTCGGATTGACGGGGGTGGGGGGGGTTGGGCGGTGATATGCCGGTTGGGTTTTATTTCATTGCCGGTGTTTTTGCTGTAAACATGAAATGGAAGCAGGAAGATTAATGAGCAGATTAATAGGCTAAATGACTAAACCGCAGAAAGTTCCTCAATCTTCTCGGGTCATTGGTCACCTCCGTGCGCCTAACAAACCGCCGCCGCCGCCGAAGAGAAAAAAAAAAAGGTTCCCCTGATGCAGGATATTAGGACTGGTGATAGAGATGGCAGATCGCCGGGACTTCATCGGAGGGCGTCTGGTGGGCGACTTCAATGCGGCAGATATTTGTGGTTATGGAAATGGCGCCTTTTATTCAGAATAAGACCTCGTGCATGCGCGGCTTTCCACCCCTTCAATACCGGCACCCCCCCTCCCCCTTCCTGCCCCCTTCCTGCCCCTTCCTGCCCCTTCCTGCCCCCTTCCTGCCCCCTTCCTGCCCCCTTCCTGCCCAGGCCAATGTTCAGCTTTCAGCGCTCTCACACTTTGAATGACAATTACTCAGTCATGTAACACTGAACATATATGACATTTATATCACACTAATAGAACTTTCTTTCGGTGGTATTTATTTGTTTCTATAACATTTCTGTTATAAAATGACAAACAAGTCATTTTTCACCTTCACTGATGGGCACTGATGAGGAGGCACTGATATGTGTCACTGATGGGCACTGATAGGTGGCACTGATGTGTGTCATTGATGGGCACTGATATGTGTCACTGATGAGCACTGATAGACTGCACTGCTGAGGAGGCACTGATATGTGTCATTGATGGGCACTGATAGGTGGCACTGTTGGGCAATTAATTGGCACTAATGAGGCTGCACTGATATGTGTGCCTGATGGGCACTGATGAGGCTCCACTGATATGCAGCGCTGATGTGCACTGTAATGCGTCATTGATAGGCAGCACTGTTGGGCACTAATTGGCACTGATGAGGCTGCACTGATGAGGAGGCACTGATATGTGTCCCTGATGGGCACTGATAGTCTGCACTGATATGCAGTGCTGATGTGCACTGATAGGGGGCACTGATAGGTGTCATTGATGGGCACTGATATGCGTCACTGATAGGCACTGATAGGTGGCACTGATGAGGCCATGATATGCAGCACTGATATGCAGCACTGCTGGGCACTAATTAGCACTGAAGAGACTGCACTGATGAGGAGGCACTGATGTGTCCCTGATGGGCACTGATGAGGCTGCACTGATGTGCACTGATAGGCAGCACTGATAAGAAGGCACTGGTATGCATCATTGATGGCCACTGATATGTGTCACTGATGGGCACTGATATGCATCACTGATGGGCACTGATAGGGGGCACTGATAGGTGTCATTGATGGGCACTGATATGCGTCACTGATAGGTACTGATAGGTGGCACTGATGAGGCCATGATATGCAGCACTGATATGCAGCACTGTTGGGCACTAATTAGCACTGAAGAGACTGCACTGATGGGCACTGATGAGGAGGCACTGATGTGTCCCTGATGGGCACTGATGGGCTGCACTGATAAGAAGGCACTGGTATGCATCATTTATGGCCACTGATATGTGTCACTGATGAGCACTGATATGCATCACTGATGGGCACTGATAGGTGGCACTGATGAGGCAGCACTGATATGCATCACTGATAGGCGACACTGTTGGACACTAATTGCCACTGATGAGGCTGCACTGATGGGCACTGATAGGCGGCACTGATGAGGAGGCACTGACATGTGCCCCAATGGGCACTGATAGGCTGCACTGATAGGTGGCACTGTTGGGCACTAATTGGCACTGATGAGGCTACACTGATGTGGCTGTACGTGATTGGCCCTTTACCCAGATCTGTGATCAGCTGTGTCCGAGAAGCGCATGGGGGGCGTGGTTCTGGAAGTGCTCAAGAAGTAGTTCTGCCTCGGAACGCACCGATGTTTAGATCCGTACTTTTGAACTGCATTCCGGGGCGGTTTTTTAAAAATGTGCAAAAGCTGCGTTCTGAGAGAGAGAGGATTACCACCAACATGTACGTGTGTGTATATATATATATATGTATATGTGTGTGTGTGTATATATATATATATGTATATGTGTGTGTGTGTGTATATATATATATATATATGTATATGTGTGTGTGTATATATATATATATATGTATATATGTGCAAAAATACGCTTTTAGGTTCCATAGATGAATATTGTGTCCTGTAGAATGTCTGTACACTCACATGCCTCTCATCCCCCATAAGGCTGTACAGGCACATAAACGCAGGTACATGAATGGATTACCGCCTTTCCCCGAAAATAGGCCCGGGTCTTATATTCATTTTGGCAACAAAAGACACAGTAGGGCTTATTTTCGGGGTAGGTCTTACCTCGAGTAATGCCGCTAATGTGACGGCAAAGTGGCCCTGAAAATAGTGCCGATTTACCGCTGGCGCCCTAGGCGGTGCGGTGTGAAAGGGGCTCTTATATTACAGAAACGCACACACTGTACATTATATACTACTGTGATAGAGAGGATTGTAGGATTTTACACGCATTTTAAACCAGGGCTTATTTTCGGTGGTGGGGCTTATATCGCAGCCCTCCTGGAAAATAACGTTAGTTCTTATTTTCAGGGTAGGTCTTATTTTTGGGACATGTCTTATTTTTTGGAGTAGGTCTTATTTTCGGGGTAGGTCTTATTTTTGGGGAGGGTCTTATTTTCGGGGTAGGTCTTATTTTTGGGGTGGGTCTTATTTTTGGGGTGGGTCTTATTTTCGGGGTGGGTCTTATTTTCAGGGTGGGTCTTATTTTCAGGGTGGGTCTTATTTTGGGGGAAACACGGTATTAGAGACCCCTCCCCCATACATCTGACAAATGCAGTTGTGGTTTGATGCGTCACGATCTTAAAAATTGTACCTGTGGTACTTTTTGCGCGCTTCACACAACTAGGACGTCGCAATGAAATGAATGGGCGGTCCTAAATGTGTTGCACATTAACACGCAGGAAAGTGCAAAATAAAAAGAAATGGTGTGTAAATCAGTCCAGGTGGAGGGATCAATTCTACAATTCAGCCGAATCCCGATACGGAGAGGACGATCTTCTCAGAGCGGATTGTGTGATACATTGTAGCCGAATATGTCTGACATCCCCAAACAGCCAATCCGGTCAAAGGGAAACGCCCACTCATACCTGTCAGACAGCAGGGCGGGGCTTGGGTGCAGATTTTTTACCGTCTTTTATGGCGAATACCGACATTGCCGGAAAATGCGGATTGTAGATTTCCCTCCATACAGGAATGTATCGAAAACGTATCGCCGGTGACAGGAAACGCACGACGTCCCTCCAATCAGGAGCCGGGATCCGTTCACACAACCACAGAGATTGTACAATGGCGATCACATGACTAAAATAAAGATCTTTGTGAATTCCGCCTTCTGCGTGTCACATAAATCTTCGCTCTGAGCTGATATAAAACACGTGATATCAATCATGTCACACATACAATCAATTCCTCCCCCACCAGTCTCCATGTATCATCTGCAGGGAGAGGAAGGAGTACAGGGAGCCAATCAGTTGAAGTGTGAAGAAGAAGCATGCTGATAGGAGGAGAGAGCAGAGTGACAGAGAGGTGGGCTCATTATTGTGTTGCTTTTTCTTTCCCTGTCCAATCACAGGCTGGGGGCGGGATGTCCTGGAACTTAAGAGGAATAGAGCTGAATGATTCTGGCCATCAGACTGAGAACCTCTAGTGGCAGAAAGAAGGTACTGCAGGATAAATCTCTAAATTGGAGGATAAAATGCAGCAAAGTTCTGGTCTTGTCATTTTATCTTTTAATGGGTTATTTATTGTTATCTTGTTATTTGTGGACGGAGTTCTGCTTTAATGAGCACATTCTTCATACACTTGTATTACAATATTCAGAATTGTATTCCTATCTACATATATAGAAGCTCATCTGCGGAGGCCGAATCCACATCCCGGCAACACAGTAATGGGAGATAAACCAGGAGAATTACCATATTGTACGGTCCTACAATTATTATCACCGCTATTATTCTTCAAGATTTAGTATTATTATTATTATTAACAATCATAATATTATTTATTTTACTTTATAATATATTTATTACATGTTATTATTTTATTATAACTATACAAGATTTACTAGTATTATTATTATTATTATTAATCATAATATTATTTATTTAACTTTATACTATATTACATGTTATTATTTTGTTATAACTATACAGGATTTAATATTATTATTATTATTAATATTATTATTATTATTATTATTATTATTATTATTATTATTAATAATAATAATAATAATAATCATAATCATAATATTATTTATTTTACTTTATACTATATTTATTACATGTTATTATTTTATTATAACTATACAAGATTTACTAGTATTATTATTATTATTATTATTAATCATAATATTATTTATTTAACTTTATACTATATTACGTTATTATTTTGTTATAACTATACAGGATTTAATATTATTATTATTATTATTTATTTTACTTTATACTATATTTATTACATGTTATTATTTTATTATAACTATACAAGATTTACTATTATTATTATTATTATTATTATTATTATTATTATTAATAATCATAATATTTATTTTACTTTATACTATATTTATTACATGTTATTATTTTATTATAACTATACAAGATTTACTATTATTATTATTATTATTATTATTATTATTATTATTAATAATAATCATAATATTATTTATTTTACTTTATACTATATTACATGTTATTATTTTTTTATAACTATACAGGATTTAATATTATTATTATTATTATTATTAATCATAATATTATTTATTTTACTTTATACTATATTTATTACATGTTATTATTTTATTATAACTATACAAGATTTACTATTATTATTATTATTATTATTATTATTATTATTAATAATATTATTAATAATAACATAATATAAATATATTATAGTAATAATAAAAATACTTGTATTAATGCATAATATATTTTCTATATGTTTCTTTTTTTTTATAATTATACAGGAATTACATTTATTATTAATATTATTTTTATTACTATAATATATTTATATTATGTTATTATTAGTATTCTTTTTTAATAATATTTATACAGAATTTACTTATACTATTTTTATTATTATTATTATTATTATTATTATTATTATTATTATTATTATTATTAATAATAATAATAATAATAATAATAATAATAATAATAATAAAATGAATAATACTATTTGTACTAATACTATTTGTATTACTATATACTGTATTTATTATATGTTATTATTAGTATTCTTTTTTGATAATATTTTTACAGAATTTACCACTATTACGATTATTATTCAGTATTTACTATTATTGATACTTATTATTATTATACAGAATTCATATAGTGCCAACAGTTTGCTCAGCGCTTTACAATGGATGTGAATGTGCAGAATAATATTGCGCTGCAGTTTTTCTGCTTCCACTTTCATTGCTGCCGATTTCCAGCGGCCTCTTTGCAGTCACTTCCTGTCTGCCTGCCCTCCAGTGGCGGCATTCCTCAGGGCGGGTTTCCTGACGGTGACAATTTGGAGTCTCCACTGGCAGTCTGTGTGTCGGGGTGACAACACAGGAGCACCATTGGGAGGCGGGACAGAGCGTTGTCACCCTATAACAGGAAGTGTCTGTGGAAGGACCTCCATGGCGGGATCTCTTCACATAAAAAGATTCCTCATCATATCAGAGTCCCCCCTTCACATCAGTGTTGTCCTTTACATGAGAGCCCCCCCCCCCCCATTACATCAGAGTCTCCTCTTTACATCAGAGCCCCCCCCATCACAGAGCCCCTCAATCCAGCAGAGGTCCCCCTATACATGAGAGCCCCCCATTACAGAGTCTCCTCTTTACATCAGAGAGCCCCCATCACAGAGCCTTTCAATCCAACAGGGGTCCCCCTATACATGAGAGCCCCCCCCCCCCATTACAGAGTCTCCTCTTTACATCAGAGAGCCCCCATCACAGAGCCTTTCAATGCAGCAGAGTTCCCCCTATACATGAGAGCCCCCCCCCATTACATCTGAGTCTCCTCTTTACATCAGAGCCCCCCCCCCAATCCAGCAGAGGTCCCCCTATACATTAGAGCCCCCCATTACATCAGAGTCTCCTCTTTACATCAGAGCCCCCCTCAATCACAGAGCCCCTCAATCCAGCACAGGTCCCCCTATACACGAGAGCCTCCCCCCCATTACACCAGAGTCTCCTCTTTACATCAGAGCCCCCCAATCACAGAGCCCCTCAATAATCCAGCAGAGATCCCCCTATACATGAGAGCCCCCCCCATTACAGAGTCTCCTCTTTACATCAGAGCCCCCCCCAATCACAGAGCCCCCACTATACATGAGAGCCCCCCCCATTACAGAGTCTCCTCTTTACATCAGAGACCCCCCATCACAGAGCCTTTCAATCCAACAGGGGTCCCCCTATACATGAGAGCCCCCCCCATTACACCAGAGTCCCCTCTTTACATCAGAGCCCCCCCCATCCAGCAGAGGTCCCCCTATACATGAGAGCCCCTCCATTACACCAGAGTCCCCTCTTTACATCAGAGCCCCCCCCAATCCAGCAGAGGTCCCCCTATACATGAGAGCCCCTCCATTACACCAGAGTCTCCTCTTTAAATCAGAGCCCCCCCCATCACAGAACCCCTCAATCCAGCAGAGGTCCCCCTATACATGAGAGCCCCTCCATTACACCAGAGTCTCCTCTTTATATCAGAGCCCCCCCCCCCATCACAGAACCCCTCAATCCAGCAGAGGTCCCCCTATACATGAGAGCCCCTCCGTTACACCAGAGTCCCCTCTTTACATCAGAGCCCCCCCCCCATCACAGAACCCCTCAATCCAGCAGAGGTCCCCCTATACATGAGAGCCCCTCCGTTACACCAGAGTCCCCTCTTTACATCAGAGCCCCCCCCAATCCAGCAGAGGTCCCCCTATACATGAGAGCCCCTCCATTACACCAGAGTCTCCTCTTTAAATCAGAGCCCCCCCCATCACAGAACCCCTCAATCCAGCAGAGGTCCCCCTATACACGAGAGCCCCTCCATTACAGAGTCTCCTCTTTACATCAGAGCCCAGAGGTCCCGCTATACATGACATCTCCGGGTGGACAGCGGTGAATGCGGCGCACAGACGTCTGCCAATAAAAAAAGAACATTTTCTAATTCTAAGCAAATCATTATTTTGGTGAATCTGTTACAAAGTTTCTTCTCTGTATATCCCGCCACTACCAGCACTTCCTGTACCGGGGAGAGAGCGCTAAGCCACGCCCCGCCCACTAGTGTTGTCACCCTGCTGTATACGCCCATCGGGTCTATGGAGAGTCATATTAGGAAGGGGACATTTTCAAGCATCTGGAATCCCCCCCCATGCTGAAATCCCCCACCCCTTCCCCCTACCTAAAATCCTCTCTATCCACAAATTGCCCTGCACAAATCGATCCCCCCTCCCCCCACCCACCTGAAATCCTCTCTATCCACAAATTCCCCCCCACACAAACCTCTACCCCCCCACCTGAAATCCCCTCTATCCAAAAATTCCCCCCCCCCACAAATCTCTCCCCCAAAAAATCACTCCCTCTAGTATAAATCCTCCACCCCTCAAATTTCCCTTCCCACTATTCATCCCCCCTTCCAGGACAAATTCCCCACATCCATCCTCCTAGCTCACCACCATCAAATTCCCCCCCAACACAAATCTCCCCAATCATCCCCACTAGCACAATTCCCCCCCCAAAATAAAAATACCATCCTAGAACAAACCCCCTCCACCAAATCACATCTTCTAGCACAAACACCCCCAAATCCCCCCTTCTAGCACAAATCCTCTTCCCCACAATCCCCCTCTCAACACAAATCCTGTGAAATCACAACTTCTAGCACCCCCCCCCCCCAAATTTCTAGTATCCCCTCCTAGAAGAATTTACACCTCTCTCCGCCCCCCCAAATTCCCCCTCCCAACACAAATCCCCTCCCCCGATCTCCATACTGCGTCCCCCCCCCACCTCTCATGATACTACAGTGCCCAGGGGGCAGCCGCCCCTCCTGCCCCCCCCCCCCCGTCCCAGCCTTGGGTGCAGTACTGGTGGTGAGCGCCGGTTCACAGTGCCTGAGAACTCTTATTTTGGCGCTCTGATGATCCTTTTGTCAAAACGCTCGTAAAACGCAAGGGGGAGGGGCCGTCCAATACAAGGATCCTTCACATAAAGCCGATAAGCTGTATATTACCGGATGACATTCGCACACAGGCGTCGGTGATCGCGGCATAAATAACACACATATACAAACATCCCCCCCCCCCTCCTCCGCCTGGCGGAGTGCGAGGACCGAGCGCGATAATTGTATTAATGAAATGTGATTATATATGCTAATATCTCACGCGGGGCATCGAAATCTCCTCTCCTGCGAGTCGCAGGCGAGGGGAAGGCCGGGCTGACACCACAATATTAATGACGTCTGCGAGATCATTACACATTTCACCAGTTATTAGGATAATGATGGGGCGCCGACTGCCACAAATCATCCGCGCCGCAATATGGCGTCTCTGTGCGAAAATAACGCGAATGTGTCGCTTCCCCCCCGAAGGAGGCGCTGTTTCCTCGGAGCCCATGTAAGCAGCGCCGCGCTCTCTGACACACCCGGACTGCAGGGGGGGGGCGTTTATCACAGCAATATATGTAATACTAAAATAACCAAAGAAAAAGAAATGGCAGCAACCCCTCAAAGAAATATATAAAACTTTAGCAAATAGTATATGCAGTTGGTAATAGGCCAATGGTCCGGAGGATGACCCCCCTGAGCCCCATAATTGGAATGGTCCTGTCTAAGGGGCTATGTTACAATAACTGTGAAATCGGTATTAAGCCCTTTCCCCGCTGGCCAGCACGTTGGGGACCAGATCTGGCAACGGAGAGATTAAGATTTGTTTCTTCTAACCAGGGTATAGGCACCAAGCAAACAATACTGTTCTGTTTTATTAAAGGGCAGGCCAGAGGCCTCTCACCAACTCCTGGGGTGACAGCTGGTCTCCCTCTTTTCTTCTTAGGTGGCTCAGTGAATTCGGTGGCAGCGGCATTCTCTCCAACAATCAGACATCAGCTCCAGACAGAGACAGTGGCATCCCCCCCCCACAATCATTTGGCTGGACCCCGGTGCTGTACAGAAAGAGTGTGTCAGTGCCGGGCTCAGCCCTTCCTTCTCTGGGCTGGCCGCTCAGCTGTCGGGTACTTGCCAGCTCCCATCTCTCCACAGTTACTCAGCTGTTGATGATATCCTGCTCGTCAGTCCTGCCTACTTAAGCCGTCCAGTCCAGAGGAGCTTTGCCTTCGCCTTGGTCACATCACAGAGACGATCTCCTGCGTTCCTGTTCAAGACTGGCTTTGCTGACATCCCTTCTGGCTCCAGATCCTGCTTGCTGTTCCACTACACTGATCCCTGACTTCTGGCTTGGCTGACTATCTGTTCCGGTTACTGAACTTTGGCTGTGTTTTGATTACGTTTGTTCTTTTTACTTTTATTATTAAACAAGTGCGATTTACCTGTACTTCTGTCTCGGCCTAATTTCATGGATTCTGACAGAGTGCACATATGGGGAGAACATACATACTACATGCAGAGAGCACCCCAAGTGAGACATGGACCCAGAACCCCAGTGCTGTACAGAAAGAGTGGACATATGGGGAGAAAATGCATACTCCATGCAGAGAGCGCCTCAACTGAGACTTTGACCCAGGACCCCAGCGCTGTACAGAAAGAGTGGGCATATGGGGAGAACATGCATACTCCATGCAGAGAACACCAAAAGTGAGACATGGTCCCAGAACCCCAGTGCTGTACAGAAAGAGTGGACCTATAGGGAGAACATGCATACTCCATGCAGAGAGAACCCCAACTGAGACTTTGACCCAGGACCCCAGCGCTGTACAGAAAGAGTGGACATATGGGGAGAACATGCATACTCCATTCAGAGAACGCCCCAAGTGAAACAAGGACCCGGAACCCCAGTGCTGTACAGAAAGAGTGGACCTATGGGGAGAACATGCATACTCCATGCAGAGAACACCAAAAGTGAGACATGGACCCAGGACCCCAGCGCTGTACAGAAAGAGTGGACATATGGGGAGAACATGCATACTCCATGCAGAGAACACCAAAAGTGAGACATGGACCCAGAACCCCAGCGCTGTACAGAAAGGGTGGACCTATGGGGAGAACATGCATACTCCATGCAGAGAGAACCCCAACTGAGACTTTGACCCAGGACCCCAGCGCTGTACAGAGAGAGCGGACATATGGGGAATAACATGCATACTGCATACAGAGAGTGCCCCAAGTGAAACATGGACCCAGGACCCCAGGGCTGTACAGAAAGAGTGGACATATGGGGAGAACATACATACTCCATGCAGAGAGCACCCCAAGTGAAACAAGGACCCGGAACCCCAGTGCTGTACAGAAAGAGTGGACATGTGGGGAGAACATGCATACTCCATGCAGAGAGTGCCCCAAGTGAGACATGGACCCAGGACCCCAGCGCTGTACAGAGAGAGCGGACATATGGGGATAACATGCATACTGCATACAGAGAGTGCCCCAAGTGAAACATGGACCCAGAACCCCAGGGCTGTACAGAAAGAGTGGACATATGGGGAGAACATACATACTCCATGCAGAGAGCACCCCAAGTGAAACAAGGACCTGGAACCCCAGTGCTGTACAGAAAGAGTGGACATATGGGGAGAACATGCATACTCCATGCAGAGAGCGCCCCAAGTGAGACATGGACCCAGGACCCCAGCGCTGTACAGAAAGAGTGGACATATGGGGAGAACATACATACTCCATGCAGAGAGCGCCCCAAGTGCCAGAAGCGAGAAGCAGACCAATGACCTCGGTGCTGTAAAGGAAGAGGGTTAATATGGAGAGAAAACCATATAGTAGGTTGCCCTGCACCACGGAGGGGACAGAGGGATATGGGGATCTGTGCCAAAGCAATACCAGAAGAATAAGAAAAAAAAATCGACAAAATACTATTTTAATGATTACATTAAAAATCAGCTGGTTATAAAACCCACATATTATCACCTGCCATCCTATAAAGGGTACATACTGTATTTAACACAATCTGTGGAAGAAGACGGGTAGATTGACGCGTTTCACTTGAAAAAAGCTTCTTCAGGATCCACTTTCTTGTCTTCAATGTAGTATATTGTAGCTGACAAAAGAACACATAATATTACACAAAGTACAAATGAATAAACACTTCCCTCTAGATCAGGGATCTGCAATTACTGGATCTCGGCCTCTGGGTGTCATCCTTGTGGCTGTCAGTCTTGCTATACATCATGGGACTTGTAGTTCTGCAACAGCTGGAGGTCCGCTAATTGCATATCCCTGATCTAGGGGTACATAGAAATCAGAACATAAAAGAGATATCAGCAGAAGGGAAAAGAGAAAAGGAGACACACATGGAGACATACAACAAAAAAATATGGGGAGAACATACAAACTCCATGCAGGGAGTGCCATCGGTGAAAAGAGAACCCAGGACCCCAGTGCTGTACAGGAAGAGTGCAAATATGTGGAAAACGTACAAACTCCATGTGGAGATCACCCCAAGTGAGAAGTGGACCCAGGACCTGTACAAGAAGTATGCACATATGGGGAGAATATACAAACTCCATGCAGGGAGAGCCATAACTGAGAAGTGGACACAGGAACCCGATGCTGTACAGGAAGCATGCACATATGGGGAGAACATACAAACTCCATGCAGGGAGAGGCATAACTGAGAAGTGGACTCAGGACCCCGTTGCTGTACAGGACGCATGCACATATAGGGAGAACATACAAACTCCATGCAGGGAGAGCATAACTGAGAAGTGGACGCAGGACCCCGATGCTGTGCAGGATGCATGCACATATAGGGAGAATATGCAAACCCCATGCAGGGAGAGCCATAACTGAGAAGTGGACACAGGAACCCGATGCTGTACAGGAAGCATGCACATATGGGGAGAATATACAAACTCCATGCAGGGAGTGCCATAACTGAGAAGTGGACACAGGGACCCCGGTGCTGTACAGGAAGCATGCACATATAGGGAGAACATACAAACTCACATGCAGGGAGAGCATAACTGAGAAGTGGACTCAGGACCCCGGGGCTGTACAGGAAGTGTGTGATTGTTCCTATTTTTATGTCCATGCGGTCGGTGTGACATTCCAGAGTTCAGGTCACTCCTGTTTACTGTCCTCATTCAGCATTTATTGCCCCCCTGTGTCCATAGCCGCCCAATCACTGAGCTCCAATAATCAGGAGATTCCTCACACTATATAGAAAATAAAAACCCAACAGAGGTTGTCAGTGTCGGGAAATCTATGAAGTGACATTGAATCTCTGATATTAGGATGTATGGAGTCTGTTCACTCCTCTCAGGGGAAGTCCATTCATCCAACTACAAAGAAATGTACATGATGACCCTTCTATAACAGCCGTGTGCCCTGTACATGCATTGTGGGTGTGGTGCGGTTTGGTGCAGTGCAGTGCGGTTCGTGTGGTTTGGTGCGGTGCAGTGCGGTTCAGTGCGGTTCGGTGTGGTTTGGTGCAGTGCAGTGCGGTTCAGTGCGGTTCGGTGTGGTTTGGTGGCAGTACAGTGCGGTATAACCCAACCCTTCTTTATACTTCTCCACAACTTCATCCCTGACCTGTCTGGTGTGTTCCTTGGCCTTCATGATGCTGTTTGTTCACTAAGGTTCTCTAACAAACCTCTGAGGGCTTCACAGAACAGCTGTATTTATACTGAGATTGCATGACACACAGGTGGACTCTATTTACTAATTAGGTGACTTCTGAATGCAATTGGTTCCTCTAGATTTTAGTTAGGGGTATCAGAGTAAAGGGGGCGCCATACAAATGCCCCTCCCCCACACACTTTTCACATATTTATTTGTATCGTTTATCATTTTCCTTCCACTTCACAATTATGTGACACTTTGTGTTGGTCCATCACATAAAATCCCAATAAAATAAGTTTAAATTTTTGGTTGTAACATGACAACATGTGGGGAATGTCAAGGGGTGTGAATACTTTTTCCAGGCACTGTATGTGTGTATTTGTGTATGTATAAATGTGTGTGTATATATGTATATATCTATATGTCTATGTATGTACTGTGTGTGTGTACTGTATCTTTGTATGTACTGTGTATGTATGTATGTACCGTGTGTATGTATGTCCTGTGGGTATGTATATACTGTGTCTATGTATGTACTGTATGTATGTATGTAATGTGTGTGTATCTATCTATGTATGTACCGTGTGTGTATGTGATATGCATGTACCGTATGTGTGTATGTATGTACCGTGTGTATATGTGATATGCATGTACCGTATGTGTGTATGTATGTACCGTGTGTGTATGTGATATGTATGTACCGTTTGTGTATGTAATATGTGTGGGTTGGACGGTACACGCGGTGTGCTCATTTCAGGTGAGTTATGAAGAGTATGCGGAGAATTCCAGCACTGATTTGATTACCTCCAGAGATGTCGGTGCGGCGGGATGGATCTGAGAGACAATCGCTATCATTATCCTTCTGACAAATGCGATTCCTCATTCCACATGAGTGACATCCACACTTAACACAAACTAAATAAAACATTGCACATCCTCCCTGACCCCAATCCACGTCACCTCCAGAATCCCCCCCAGACATCATCACCGGAGAGAAATAAAGAGATACAATACCAGCACTGATCAGATGAATATTCGTATTTATATATCTCTGTACAGAGATCACCGAGCCAATCACATCAGTCTCTGTACAGTGGAGCTTACACTCTAATGTCCCCTCCCCCCCCCCCACAGTCACATCAGTCTCTGTACAGAGGAGCTTACACTCTAATGTCCCCTCCCCCCCCCCACAGTCACATCAGTCTCTGTACAGAGGAGCTTACACTCTAATGTCCCCTCCCCCCCCCACAGTCACATCAGTCTCTGTACAGTGGAGCTTACACTCTAATGTCCCCTCCCCCCCCCCCACAGTCACATCAGTCTCTGTACAGAGGAGCTTACACTCTAATGTCCCCCCCCCCCCCCACAGTCACATCAGTCTCTGTACAGAGGAGCTTACACTCTAATGTCCCCTCCCCCCCCCCACAGTCACATCAGTCTCTGTACAGTGGAGCTTACACTCTAATGTCCCCTCCCCCCCCCACAGTCACATCAGTCTCTGTACAGAGGAGCTTACACTCTAATGTCCCCTCCCCCCCCCACAGTCACATCAGTCTCTGTACAGTGGAGCTTACACTCTAATGTCCCCTCCCCCCCCCCCACAGTCACATCAGTCTCTGTACAGAGGAGCTTACACTCTAATGTCCCCTCCCCCCCCCCCCACAGTCACATCAGTCTCTGTACAGAGGAGCTTACACTCTAATGTCCCCTCCCCCACAGTCACATCAGTCTCTGTACAGAGGAGCTTACACTCTAATGCCCCCCCCCCCCCACACAGTCACATCAGTCTCTGTACAGAGGAGCTTACACTCTAATGTCCCCTCCCCCCCCCCCACAGTCACATCAGTCTCTGTACAGAGGAGCTTACACTCTAATGTCCCCTCCCCCCCCCCCCCCACAGTCACATCAGTCTCTGTACAGAGGAGTTTACACTCTAATGTCCCCTCCCCCCCCCCCCCCACAGTCACATCAGTCTCTGTACAGAGGAGCTTACACTCTAATGTCCCCTCCCCCACAGTCACATCAGTCTCTGTACAGAGGAGCTTACACTCTAATGTCCCCTCCCCCACAGTCACATCAGTCTCTGTACAGAGGAGCTTACACTCTAATGTCCCCTCCCCCCACAGTCACATCAGTCTCTGTACAGAGGAGCTTACACTCTAATGTCCCCTCCCCCACAGTCACACACTATTATTATTATATATTTATCTGGATCTGTATGATTTTTAGGAGTGGTAGCATGGTGTGATTGGGGTGTGTTGGGATCCTGTGGGAGATCTGTATGGGGGATGGCATGGTGTGATTGGGGTATGATGGGATCCTGTGGGGGGATGGCATGGTGTGATTGGGGTGTGATGGGATCGTGTGGGGGGATCTGTATGGGGGTACCATGGTGTGATTGGATCCTATGGGGGGGATCTGTATGGGGGTAGCATGTTGTGATTGAGGTGTGATGGGATCCTGTGGGGGATTTGTATGGGGGTAGAATGGTGTGATTGGGGTGTGATGGGACCTCGTTGGGGGATCTGTATGGGGGGTAGCATGGTGTGATTGGGGTGTGATGGGATCCTGTGGGAGGATCTGTATGGGGGTGGCATGGTGTGATTGGGGTGTGATGGGATCCTGTGGGAGGATCTGTATGGGGGTGGCATGGTGTGATTGGGGTGTGATGGGATCTCGTGGTGGGATTTGTATGGGGGGGGTAGCATGGTGTGATTGGGGTGTGATGGGATCCTGTGGGGGGATCTGTATGGGGGGTGGCATGGTGTGATTGGGGTGTGTTGGGATCCTGTGGGGGGATCTGTATGGGGGTAGCATGGTGTGATTGGGGTGTGATGGGATCCTGTGGGGGGATCTGTATGGGGGATGGCATGGTGTGATTGGGGTGTGTTGGGATCCTGTGGGGGATCTTTATGGGGGTAGCATGGTGTGATTGGGGTGTGATGGGATCGTGTGGGGGATCTGTATGGGGGTACCATGGTGTGATTGGATCCTATGGGGGGGATCTGTATGGGGGTAGCATGTTGTGATTGAGGTGTGATGGGATCCTGTGGGGGGATTTGTATGGGGGTAGAATGGTGTGATTGGGGTGTGATGGGACCTCGTTGGGGGATCTGTATGGGGGGTAGCATGGTGTGATTGGGGTGTGATGGGATCCTGTGGGAGGATCTGTATGGGGGTGGCATGGTGTGATTGGGGTGTGATGGGATCCTGTGGGAGGATCTGTATGGGGGTGGCATGGTGTGATTGGGGTGTGATGGGATCTCGTGGTGGGATTTGTATGGGGGGGGTAGCATGGTGTGATTGGGGTGTGATGGGATCCTGTGGGGGGATCTGTATGGGGGGTGGCATGGTGTGATTGGGGTGTGTTGGGATCCTGTGGGGGGATCTGTATGGGGGTAGCATGGTGTGATTGGGGTGTGATGGGATCCTGTGGGGGGATCTGTATGGGGGATGGCATGGTGTGATTGGGGTGTGTTGGGATCCTGTGGGGGATCTTTATGGGGGTAGCATGGTGTGATTGGGGTGTGATGGGATCGTGTGGGG
Source organism: Lithobates pipiens (assembly GCF_037356315.1). NCBI lineage: Eukaryota > Metazoa > Chordata > Amphibia > Anura > Ranidae > Lithobates > Lithobates pipiens. The sequence continues at coordinate 165,247 of NW_027507703.1, read as the reverse complement.
GATCTGTATGGGGGTACCATGGTGTGATTGGATCCTATGGGGGGGATCTGTATGGGGGTAGCATGTTGTGATTGAGGTGTGATGGGATCCTGTGGGGGGATTTGTATGGGGGTAGAATGGTGTGATTGGGGTGTGATAGGACCTCGTTGGGGGATCTGTATGGGGGGTAGCATGGTGTGATTGGGGTGTGATGGGATCCTGTGGGAGGATCTGTATGGGGGTGGCATGGTGTGATTGGGGTGTGATGGGATCCTGTGGGAGGATCTGTATGGGGGTGGCATGGTGTGATTGGGGTGTGATGGGATCTCGTGGTGGGATTTGTATGGGGGGGTAGCATGGTGTGATTGGGGTGTGATGGGATCCTGTGGGGGATCTGTATGGGGGGTGGCATGGTGTGATTGGGGTGTGTTGGGATCCTGTGGGGGGATCTGTATGGGGGTAGCATGGTGTGATTGGGGTGTGATGGGATCCTGTGGGGGGATCTGTATGGGGGTAGCATGGTGTGATTGGGGTGTGATGGGATCCTGTGGGGGGATCTGTATGGGGGATGGCATGGTGTGATTGGGGTGTGATTGGATCCTGTGGGGGATCTGTATGGGGGGTAGCATGGTGTGATTGGGGTGTGATTGGATCCTGTGGGGGGATCTGTATGGGGGTAGCATGGTGTGATTGGGGTATGATGGGATCCTGTGGGGGATCTGTATGGGGGTAGCATGGTGTGATTGGGGTGTGATGGGATCCTGTGGGGGGATCTGTATGGGGGATGGCATGGTGTGATTGGGGTGTGTTGGGATCCTGTGGGGGATCTTTATGGGGGTAGCATGGTGTGATTGGGGTGTGATGGGATCGTGTGGGGGATCTGTATGGGGGTACCATGGTGTGATTGGATCCTATGGGGGGATCTGTATGGGGGTAGCATGGTGTGATTGGGGTGTGATGGGATCCTGTGGGAGATCTGTATGGGGGATGGCATGGTGTGATTGGGGTGTGATGGGATCCTGTGGGGGGATTTGTATGGGGGTAGCATGGTGTGATGGGACCTCGTTGGGGGATCTGTATGGGGGGTAGCATGGTGTGATTGGGGTGTGATGGGATCCTGTGGGAGGATCTGTATGGGGGTGGCATGGTGTGATTGGGGTGTGATGGGATCTCGTGGTGGGATTTGTATGGGGGTAGCATGGTGTGATTGGGGTGTGATGGGATCCTGTGGGGGGATCTGTATGGTAGCATGGTGTGATTGGGGTATGATGGGATCCTGTGGGGGATCTGTATGGGGGTAGCATGGTGTGATTGGGGTGTGATGGGATCCTGTGGGGGGATCTGTATGGGGGATGGCATGGTGTGATTGGGGTATGATGGGATCCTGTGGGGGGATGGCATGGTGTGGTTGGGGTGTGTTGGGATCCTGTGGGGGATCTCTATGGGGGTAGCATGGTGTGATTGGATCCTATGGGGGAATCTGTATGGGGTAGCATGGTGTGATTGGGGTGTGATGGGATCCTGTGGGAGATCTGTATGGGGGATGGCATGGTGTGATTGGGGTGTGATGGGATCCTGTGGGGGGATTTGTATGGGGGTAGCATGGTGTGATTGGGGTGTGATGGGACCTCGTTGGGGGATCTGTATGGGGGGTAGCATGGTGTGATTGGGGTGTGATGGGATCCTGTGGGAGGATCTGTATGGGGGTGGCATGGTGTGATTGGGGTGTGATGGGATCTCGTGGTGGGATTTGTATGGGGGTAGCATGGTGTGATTGGGGTGTGATGGGATCCTGTGGGGGGATCTGTATGGTAGCATGGTGTGATTGGGGTATGATGGGATCCTGTGGGGGATCTGTATGGGGGTAGCATGGTGTGATTGGGGTGTGATGGGATCCTGTGGGGGGATCTGTATGGGGGATGGCATGGTGTGATTGGGGTATGATGGGATCCTGTGGGGGGATGGCATGGTGTGGTTGGGGTGTGTTGGGATCCTGTGGGGGATCTCTATGGGGGTAGCATGGTGTGATTGGATCCTATGGGGGAATCTGTATGGGGGTAGCATGGTGTGATTGGGGTGTGATGGGATCCTGTGGGAGATCTGTATGGGGGATGGCATGGTGTGATTGTGGTGTGATGGGATCCTGTGGGGGGATCTGTATGGGGGAGTAATATGGTGTTACTGGGGTGTGATGGGATCTTGTGGGGGGATTTGTATGAGGGGGTGGCATGGTGTGATTGGGGTGTGATGGGATCCTGTGGGGGGATTTGTATGGGGGGTAGCATGGTGTGATTGGGGTGTGATGGGATCCTGTGGGGGGATTTTATGGGGGGTAGCATGGTGTGATTGGGGTGTGATGGGATCCTGTGGGGGGATTTGTATGGGGGGTAGCATGGTGTGATTGGGGTATGATGGAATCCTGTGGGGGATCTGTATGCGGGATGGCATGGTGTGATTGGACCTTGTTGGGGGATCTGTATGGGGGGTGGTATGGTGTGATGGGATCCTGTGGGGGGATCTGTATACGGGGTAGCATGGTGTGATTGGGGTGTGATGGGACCTCGTTGGGGGATCTGTATGGGGGGTGGCATGGAGTGATGGGATCTCGTGGGGGGTTCTGTCTGGGGGGTGGCATGATGTGATTGGGGTGTGATGGGATCTCATGGGGGGATCTGTATGGGGTGGCATGATGTGATTGAGGTTTGATGGGATCTCGTGGGGGAATCTGTATGGGGGGTGTCATGGTGTGATTGGGATCTCGTGGGGGGATTTGTATGGGGGGTAGCATGGTGTGATGGGATCCTGTGGGGGGATCTGTATGGGGGGTGGCATGGTGTGATTGGGGTGTGATGGGATCTCGTGGGGGATCTGTATGGAGGGTAGCATGGTATGATTGGGGTGTGATGGGATCCTGTGGGGGGATCTGTATGGGGGGTGGCATGATGTGATTGGGGTGTGATGGGATCTTGTGGGGGAATTTGTATGGGGGGTAGCATGGTGTGATTGGGGTGTGATGGGATCTTGTGGGGGGATCTGTATGGGGGGGTGGCATGATGTGATTGGGGTGTGATGGGATCTCGTGGGGGATCTGTATGGGGGGTGGCATGGTGTGATTGGGGTGTGATGGGATCTCGTGGGGGGATTTGTATGAGGGGTAGCATGGTGTGATTCGGGTGTGATGGGATCCTGTGGGGGATCTGTATGGGGGTAGCATGGTGTGATTGGGGTGTGATGGGACCTCGTTGGGGGATCTGTATGGGGGGTGGCATGGAGTGATGGGATCTCGTGGGGGGTTCTGTCTGGGGGGTGGCATGATGTGATTGGGGTGTGATGGGATCTCATGGGGGGATCTGTATGGGGGGTGGCATGATGTGATTGGGGTGTGATGGGATCTTGTGGGGGGATCTGTATGGGGGGTGTCATGGTGTGATTGGGATCTCGTGGGGGGATTTTTATGGGGGGTAGCATGGTGTGATTGGGGTGTGATGGGATCCTGTGGGGGGATCTGTATGGGGGGTGGCATGGTGTGATTGGGGTATGATGGGATCCTGTGGGGGGATGGCATGGTGTGGTTGGGGTGTGTTGGGATCCTGTGGGGGATCTCTATGGGGGTAGCATGGTGTGATTGGATCCTATGGGGGGATCTGTATGGGGGTAGCATGGTGTGATTGGGGTGTGATGGGATCCTGTGGGAGATCTGTATGGGGGATGGCATGGTGTGATTGGGGTGTGATGGGATCCTGTGGGGGGATCTGTATGGGGGAGTAACATGGTGTGATTGGGGTGTGATGGGATCTTGTGGTGGGATTTGTATGGGGGGGTGGCATGGTGTGATTGGGGTATGATGGGATCCTGTGGGGGGATGGCATGGTGTGGTTGGGGTGTGTTGGGATCCTGTGGGGGATCTCTATGGGGGTAGCATGGTGTGATTGGATCCTATTGGGGGATCTGTATGGGGGTGGCATGGTGTGATTGGGGTGTGATGGGATCCTGTGGGAGATCTGTATGGGGATGGCATGGTGTGATTGGGGTGTGATGGGATCCTGTGGGGGGATCTGTATGGGGGAGTAACATGGTGTGATTGGGGTGTGATGGGATCCTGTGGGGGGATCTGTATGGGGGTGGCATGGTGTGATTGGGGTGTGATGAGATCTCGTGGGGGATCTGTATGGAGGGTAGCATGGTATGATTGGGGTGTGATGGGATCCTGTGGGGGGATCTGTATGGGGGTGGCATGATGTGATTGGGGTGTGATGGGATCTTGTGGGGGAATTTGTATGGGGGGTAGCATGGTGTGATTGGGGTGTGATGGGATCTTGTGGGGGGATCTGTATGGGGGGTGGCATGATGTGATTGGGGTGTGATGGGATCTCGTGGGGGGGATCTGTATGGGGGTGGCAATGGTGTGATTGGGTGTGATGGGATCTCGTGGGGGGATTTGTATGAGGGGTAGCATGGTGTGATTGGGGTGTGAGGGGATCTTGTGGGGGGATCTGTATGGGGGTGTCATGGTTTGATTGGGGTGTGATGGGATCCTGTGGGGGGATCTGTATGGGAGGGTAGCATGGTGTGATTGTGGTGTGATGGGATCCTGTGGGGGGATTTGTATGGGGGGTAGCATGGTGTGATTGGGGTGTGATGGGATCTCGTGGGGGGATCTGTATGGGGGTAGAATGGTGTGATTGGGGTGTGATGGGATCCTGTGGGGGATCTGTATGGGGGTAGCATGGTGTGATTGGGGTGTGATGGGATCCTGTGGGGGATCTGTATGGGGGTAGAATGGTGTGATTGGGGTGTGATGGGATCCAGTGGGGAGATCTGTATGGGGGATGGCATGGTGTGATTGGGGTGTGATGGGATCCTGTGGGGGGATCTGTATGGGGGTGGCATGGAGTGATTGGGGTGTGATGGGATCTTGTGGGGATCTGTATGGGGGTGGCATGGAGTGATTGGGGTATGATCTGGTGGGGGATCTGTATGGGGGTGGCATGGTGTGATTGGATCCTGTGGGGGGATCTGTATGGGGGGTAGCATGGTGTGATTGGGGTGTGATTGGATCCTGTGGGGGGATCTGTATGGTGGGTAGCATGGTGTGATTGGGGTATGATGGGATCCTGTGGGGGGATCTGTATGGGGGTGGCATGGTGTGATGGGATCTCGTGGGGGGATCTCAGTGGAATCCTCAGTCACGAGTGGACGGTGTCGGTGGAGTTCTCACGTCTCGGCACTTTACACTCTCACACCTCACACACACCGGACCACCATCCGGCAGCCTAAACACTTTGGCAACTTCATGACTATAATAACGTTCGATGTTGACAGATTTCTGACGTGTCTCACAACGAGCGCCAGTGAGAATCATAAAATGTGACACATTTCAGATCTGGGGGTGAGGAGTTTGCCGATAGAAAGGGGAGGAGGAACATGCAAGTCATTAGGAGTTCCCCAGATTTGCTGCAATAACATTGGGAAGGGGAGGAGAACCACGCCGAGCGCCAAGGGGCATTCCTTTCCCACCGTTACTTTTTTGAGGACGAGTTCGGATCTCGGGGGTTTGTGCCATATTGTACCATAGGCTGCCAACACACAGCGACCAAAAACTAGACCCGCAGCATTTGTTTTTAATGGCGCTCAGCATAACGCACAGCATGCGCATTTTGGTGGCTGGCAGCAGTCCAATGGCTCCGGCTTCCCTTTGCCTTGGAGTGACACATGATGGTCTGATAGGAGCCTTAGATTTATTTCTCTTTATTTCATGTAACTCCATGCACTGGTGTCAGTAGTTTTTTTCTCTTCGTTTTTTTTTTTTTATACCATTTGTTTTATTTTTATTTTTTTACCACATTTTTTTATTATTTAAAAAAAATATATATATTTTAGGAGCCCTGTTGGGGGGCTTTGGTGAGATATCAGGGGTCTAAGCAGATCTCAGCTACACTGAGGCCTGCTCAGACCTGCTCTGTGCGGAGAGGCTTCCTGTTCATTTACAAACTAAAGCATAGCAAACATAGCTATAGGGGGAGGGGGGGTGCTGGAGAGCACACCGAGGGGCAGCAGAAAGAAGCTGCATAGGAGGAGCGGTGGGGGGGGGGGGGGGTTGCTGCTTTTTCTATCCATTTACAAACTAATCTTTCCAAGCCCGTAGACTTTATCTTACACATGAGCCGTGTATGGGGAACTGTGTCCAAGTATACCACGTCCACTACCACCCCTCTGTCCAAGTATACCACGTCCACAGCTACCCCTCTGTCCAAGTATACCACGTCCACAGCTACCCCTCTGTCCAAGTATACCACGTCCACAGCCACCCATCTGTCCAAGTATACCACGTCCACTACCACCCCTCTGTCCAAGTATACCACGTCCACCGCCACCCCTCTGTCCAAGTATACCACGTCCACTACCACCCCTCTGTCCAAGTATACCACGTCCACTGCTACCCCTCTGTCCAAGTATACCACGTCCACAGCCACCCCTCTGTCCAAGTATACCACGTCCACTACCACCCCTCTGTCCAAGTATACCACGTCCACAGCCACCCCTCTGTCCAAGTATACCACGTCCACAGCCACCCCTCTGTCCAAGTATACCACGTCCACAGCCACCCCTCTGTCCAAGTATCCCACGTGCACAGCCCCCCCTCTGTCCAAATGTACCACGTGCACAGCCCCCCCTCTGTCCAAATATACCACGTGCACAGCCCCCCCTCTGTCCAAGTATACAACGTCTACAGCCCCCCTCTGTCCAAGTATACCACGTCCACAGACACCCCTCTGTCCAAGTATACCACGTGCACAGCCCCCCCTCTGTCCAAATATACCACGTGCACAGCCCCCCCTCTGTCCAAGTATACAACGTTTACAGCCCCCCTCTGTCCAAGTATACCACGTCCACAGCCACCCCTCTACCCAGGTATACCACCTCTACAGTCACCCCTCTGTCCAATATACCACGTCCACAGCCCCCCCTCTGTCCAAATATACCACGTGCACAGCCCCCCCTCTGTCCAAGTATACAACGTCTACAGCCCCCCTCTGTCCAAGTATACCACGTCCACAGACACCCCTCTGTCCAAGTATACCACGTGCACAGCCCCCCCTCTGTCCAAATATACCACGTGCACAGCCCCCCCTCTGTCCAAGTATACAACGTTTACAGCCCCCCTCTGTCCAAGTATACCACGTCCACAGCCACCCCTCTACCCAGGTATACCACCTCTACAGTCACCCCTCTGTCCAATATACCACGTCCACAGCCCCCCCTCTGTCCAAGTATACCACGTCCACAGACACCCCTCTGTCCAAGTATACAACGTCCACCGCCACCCCTCTGTCCAAGTATACCACGTCCACAGCCCCCCCTCTGTCCAAGTATACCACGTCCACAGCCACCCTCTGCCCAGATATACCACCTCCACAGCCACCCCTCTGTCCAAATATACCACGTCCATAGCCCCCCTCTGTCCAAGTATACCACGTCCACAGACACCCCTCTGTCCAAGTATACAACGTCCACCGCCACCCCTCTGTCCAAGTATACCACGTCCACAGCCCCCCCTCTGTCCAAGTATACCACGTCCACAGCCCCCCTCTGCCCAGATATACCACCTCCACAGCCACCCCTCTGTCCAAATATACCACGTCCATAGCCCCCCTCTGTCCAAGTATACCACGTCCACAGCCCCCTCTGTCCAAGTATACAACCTCCACAGCCACCCCTCTGTCCAAGTATACCACAGCCACCCCTCCATCCAAGTATACCACCTCCACAGCCCCCCCTCTGTCCAAGTATACCACGTCCACAGCCCCCCTCTGTCCAAGCATACCACGTCCACAGCCCCCTCTGTCCAAGTATACCACCTCCACAGCCACCCCTCTGTCCAAGTATACCACGTCCACAGCCACCCCTCCATCCAAGTATACCACGCCCACAGACACCCCTCTGTCCAAGTATACCACGTCCACAGCCACCCCTCCATCCAAGTATACCACGTCCACAGCCACCCCTCCATCCAAGTATACCACCTCCACAGCCCCCCCTCTGTCCAAGTATACCACGTCCACAGCCCCCCTCTGTCCAAGCATACCACGTCCACAGCCCCCTCTGTCCAAGTATACCACCTCCACAGCCACCCCTCTGTCCAAGTATACCACGTCCACAGCCACCCCTCCATCCAAGTATACCACGTCCACAGCCCCCTCTGTCCAAGTATACCAGGTCCACAGCCACCCCTCTGTCCAAGTATACCACGTCCACAGCCACCCCTCCATCCAAGTATACCACCTCCACAGCCCCCCCTCTGTCCAAGTATACCACTTCCACAGCCCCCCTCTGTCCAAGGTTTTACTTGCCTCCTTATAAAAACAAAATCAGGTTTGTTTCACGACTTCTGTCTTTCATGAATCCATGCTGTCTGTTGCTTTAAATATTTTTTTTTACAGCAAGAACTCGTCTGTGTGGTCTTTTATTAAACTCTCCAGTATCTTCCTGACTATAGACGTTACACTTAAGCCCTGTACACACAACCGTTTTTCCAGTCGGAATAAACTCTCAAGGTTTTTTCCGACGGAGTTCTGGCAGAATTCCTCTGAAACTGTCTTGCCTACACACAATCACACCAAAGTCCGATCGCTAAGTACGCGGTGACGTACAGCGCGTAGGACGGGCCTAGAAAAAGGAAGTTCAATAGCCAGTAGCCAATAGCTGCCTTCTCGTAGTTGCTTCAGAGGAATGCGTCGTTTTTGGTCAGTCAGAACAGCATGCAGGCGAGCGGTTTTCCCGATAGGAATTGGTTCAGTCGGAAATATTTGGAACATGTTTTATTTCTGGGTCCGTCAGAATTTTTGAAAAAAAAAGTCAGATGAGGCCCCTCACACGATCGGAATATATGATGAAAAGCTTCCGCCGGGCTTTTTCTGTCGGACATTCCGCTCGTGTGTACATTACAGGTCTATAGTTACTTGATAAAGACTTTGATCCCTTTTTAAATATTCAACGGATTGCGGACTGAAGATATCTAGATAAAGCCTCAAACAATATTGTTACAAAGAAAAAAAGAAAACATACTTCTATTTTCTCCTTCTTTTCCTCCTTCTTCATTTATTTTGCATTTTCATCTCCTATTTCTCCTTCTATTTCTCTTTCTATTTCTCCTTCTATTTCTTTTTATATTTCTCCTTCTATTTCTCCTATTTCTCTTTCTATTTCTCCTTCTATTTCACCTTCTATTTCTCTTTCTATTTCTCCTTTTATTTCTCTTTCTATTTCTCCTTCTATTTCTCCTTCTATTTCTCTTTCTATTTCTCTTTCTATTTCTCCTTCTATTTCTCTTTCTATTTCTCTTTCTATTTCTCCTTCTATTTCTCCTTCTATTTCTCTTTCTATTTCTCCTTCTATTTCTCTTTCTATTTCTCCTTCTATTTCTCCTATTTCTCTTTCTATTTCTCCTTCTATTTCTCCTTCTATTTCACCTTCTATTTCTCTTTCTATTTCTCCTTTTATTTCTCTTTCTATTTCTCCTTCTATTTCTCCTATTTCTCTTTCTATTTCTCCTTTTATTTCTCTTTCTATTTCTCTTTCTATTTCTCCTTCTATTTCTCCTTCTATTTCTCTTTCTATTTCTCTTTCTATTTCTCCTTCTATTTCTCCTATTTCTCTTTCTATTTCTCCTTCTATTTCTCTTTCTATTTCTCTTTCTATTTCTCCTTATATTTCTCTTTCTATTTCTCCTTCTATTTCTCCTATTTCTCTTTCTATTTCTCCTTCTATTTCTCCTATTTCTCTTTCTCCTTCTATTTCTCTTTCTATTTCTCCTTCTATTTCTCCTTCTATTTCTCTTTCTATTTCTCCTTCTATTTCTCCTTCTATTTCTCCTTCTATTTCTCTTTCTATTTCTCTTTCTATTTCTCCTTCTATTTCTCCTATTTCTCTTTCTCCTTCTATTTCTCCTATTTCTCTTTCTATTTCTCCTTCTATTTCTCTTTCTATTTCTCCTTCTATTTCTCCTTCTATTTCTCTTTCTATTTCTCCTTCTATTTCTCCTATTTCTCTTTCTATTTCTCCTTCTATTTCTCCTATTTCTCTTTCTCCTTCTATTTTTCTTTCTATTTCTCCTTCTATTTCTCTTTCTATTTCTCCTTCTATTTCTCTTTCTATTTCTCTTTCTATTTCTCCTTCTATTTCTCTTTCTATTTCTCCTTCTATTTCTCCTTCTATTTCTCCTATTTCTCTTTCTATTTCTCCTTCTATTTCTCCTTCTCATTATTATTATATATTATTTATATAGTATAGCACCGACAGTTTGCACATTGTTCTACAATATAAAGGTGACAGTACAGTTACAATACAGTACAAGATGGTTCGGAAGACTTCGCTCATGAGAGCTGACAATCTAGTAGGGTAGATTAGATCAAAATGAAGTGTACCCAAGACTCAAAGGTGTTCATATAATATCAGCAAATAGTACGACATAAAATCCTTCTATCAGTGTGTGGAAAGAGTTCCAAATGTGGTCCCCATTCCCAACCTCGTCGGTCCAGTGACCTCACATGCACAGGTCATCACTTCCAGCCTCATCTGTCCAGTGACCCCCCATACATGGGTCCGAATTTTCAAGCCTTGCCTGTCCAGTGACTCCACATAGACGGGTCCACATTTCCGGCCTCATCTGTCCAGTGACCCCACATACATGGGTCCAAATTTCCAAGCCTTGCCTGTCCAGTGACCCCAGATATAAAGGTCCAAATTTCCAGCCTCGTCTGTCCAGTGTCCCCACATACACAGGTCCACATTTCCGGCCTTGTCTGTCCAGTGACCCCACATATATGGGTCCTCATTTCCAGGCCTCATGTGTCCAGTGACCCCACATGTACGAGTCCACATTTCCAGCTTTGTCTGTCCAGTAACCCCACATACACGGGTCCACATTTCTGGCCTCGTCTATCCAGTGACCCCACATACACGGGTCTACATTTCTGGCCTCGTCTGTCCAGTGACCCCACATACATGGGTCTACATTTCTGGCCTCGTCTGTCCAGTGACCCCACATACACGGGTCCACATTTCTGGCCTCGTCTATCCAGTGACCCCACATACACGGGTCTACATTTCTGGCCTCGTCTGTCCAGTGACCCCACATACATGGGTCCACATTTCTGGCCTCATCTGTCCAGTGACCCCACATACATGGGTCCTCATTTCCAGGCCTCGTCTGTCCAGTGACCCCACATACATGGGTCCCCACTCCTAGCCTCGTCTATCCAGGGACCCCACATACACGGGTCCCCATACCTGGCCTTGTCTGTCCAGTGACCACTTTTATCCACTGACACTACATACATGGGTCCCCATTCCCAGCCTCATATGTCCAGTGGCACCACATGCATGGGTCCCCACTCCTAGCCTCATCTGTCCAGTGACTCCACACACGGGTCCCCATACCTGGCCTCACCTGTCCAGTGACCCCACATAAACGGGTCCCCATTCCCAGCCTCATCTGTCCAGTGACCCCACATACATGGGTCCTCATTTCCAGCCTCATCTGTCCAGTGACCCCACATACATGGGTCCTCATTTCCAGCCTCATCTATCCAGTGACCCCACATACATGGGTCCACATTTCTGGCCTCATCTGTCCAGTGACCCCCACATACATGGGTCCACATTTCTGGCCTCGTCTGTCCAGTGACCCCACATACATGGGTCCACATTTCTGGCCTCGTCTGTCCAGTGACCCCACATACACAGGTCCCCTTTCCTGGCTGCGTCTGTCCAGTGACCCCACATACACAGGTCCCCATTCCCAGTCTCGTCTGTCCAGTGACCCCACATACACAGGTCCCCTTTCCTGGCTGCGTCTGTCCAGTGACCCCACATACATGGGTCCTCATACCTAGCCTTCTCTGTCCAGTGACCCCACATACATGGGTCCCTATTCCCAGCCTTGTCTGTCCAGTGACCCCCCATACACGGGACCCTATTGCCAGCCTTGTCTGTTGATCACAGTGTTTATGGCCACAAAAATATATCAAATGTACAGAAATGGTGAGTGCTTTCTTTCTACCCTTTGCAATAGATCAGATTTGACTCCACAGACTGCCTTCTAATATATATATATATATATATATATATATATATATATATATATATATATATATATATATATATATATATATATATTTATGGATCCCAGAGGTGACGAATTGTTCTCATCTTTATTTATCTTTAAAGACAAATGAAAAGGTGTGATAAGGGGTGACCCCAGGGTGTGCGGTATTGTGATGCCTGGCCATTGTTCTGGCACACAGGATTTGGAGGACTTATTTCCTCTCCACTTACAGCAACAACCATCTTTATATTCCCCAATTTGGTGTCAGTAATAAGTCCATCAGCGGCAGCAGCGGCCAGACCCCTCCACCTAAACCATGTTGTACTCTCCGAGGGGTTAAATCCCGGTGTCCCCTGACCTGTCATACCGCCAACCAGAGATATAAATTGATAGCACATGTAGAGCGCAGAAAATCAAATCTCACAACCTTCACAACATCCCTCTAATGTGACATCAGATTAAGAAAAACCAACGTTTTAAAGGGCTCTTCCCGAGATTTAATATTCCTGAGCCTTGTACCAGGATGGAATTAATCACACGTCCCAAATCCAATTGGCTGCTGGAATTCTACATGAGCCGCTTAATTGATGGGCCTGTTATATATATAGGGCTTATTATTATATTATCTGATATTACATGGCTGGGGGGGCACAGGGGATAATGTGCCATGTTACAACTGCGGGCCCCTGAACTATCATATTGGGGCCCCCTGCCTAAATCAAAGCCAAAAGATGCCCCAAATGTACCCTCCCACCTCTGTCTGCCCGGGGGGCATAGAAAATATATTACATTGATGAAAGGAGGAAATTTTTAATTTAAAAAATACACATAAAGCCCAAATTTCAGACAATGAAGATAAATGAATGTCAGTTAAGAATATTGAGATATGATGATATATATATATATATATCTCACGATACGATGAGATATAGAATGAGAATCACTGAGAGAAGAACAATACAGACATATATAGTCACAAGTCCCCAATTGCTTTGACAATATAAAAATATAGCTGCTCCTGCCAATAAAGAGAGAGAGGAGGAAGAGACAGAAGAGAGAAGAGAGAGGAGGAATGGACAGAAGAGAGAAGAGAGAGGAGGAAGAGACAGAAGAGAGAAGAGAGAGGAGGAATGGACAGAAGAGAGAAGAGAGAGGAGGAAGAGACAGAAGAGTGAGAGAGAGAAGAGACAAAAGAGAGAGATAGAGAAGGAGAGAGAGGAGATAGAGAGAGATGGGTGGGGAGATGAAGAGACAGAAGAGAGAGAGAAAGAGAGAGAGGAAGAGACAGAAGAGAGAGAGGGGGTGAGAGGAAGAGACGGAAGAGAGAAGAGAGAAAGAGGAAGAGACAGAAGAGAGAGAGGAAGAGACAGAAGAGAGAGGGGGAGAGAGAGGAAGAGAGAAAAGAGAGAAAGAGAGAGAGAAAGAGAGGGGGGAGACAGAAGAGAGAAGAGAGAGACAGACAGAGAGAGATGGGGGGTTAGAGAAAGAGACAGAAGAAAGGAGAGAGAGAGAAGGAGAGAGGAAGAGACAGAAGAGAGAAGGAGAGAGAGAAAGAGAGAGATAGGAGGAGTCAGAAGAGAGAGAGAGAGCGACAGCCAGACAGAAGAGAGAGTGGGAGAGAGAGGAATAGACAGAAGAGAGAAAAGAGAGAGAGGAAGAGACAGAAGAGAGAGAGGGTGAGAGGAAGAGACAGAAGAGAGAAGAGAGACAGAGAAAGAGGAAGAGAGAGAGAGGAAAAGACAGAAGAGAGAGAGACAGGCAGACAGAAGAGAGGGGGGAGAGAGGAATAGAGAAAAGAGAGAGAGAAAGAGAGGAGAGGAAGGGACAGAAGAGAGAAATAGCGAAAGAGAGAGAGAGCAAGAGGGGGGAGACAGAAGAGAGAGACGGGGGTGAGAGGAAGAGGAAGAGACAGAAGAGAGAAGAGAGAGAGAAGGAGAAAAGAAGAGACAGAAGAGAGAAGGATAGAGAGAGAGCAGATAGACAGAGATGGGGAGAGGAAGAGAGGAAGAGAGAGGAGAGCGAAAGAGACAGAAAATAGAAAAGAGAGAGAGAGAGACAGAAGAGAGGAGAGAGAGAGACAGCCAGACAGAAGAGAGAGTGGAAGAGAGAGAGGAATAGATAGAAGATAGAAAAGAGAGAGAGAAAGAGAGGAAGTGACAGAAGAGAGAGGGGGAGATAGAGGAAGAGAGAAAGAGAGAGAGAAAGAGAGGGGGAGGAAGAGACAGAAGATAGAGAGAAGGAGAGAATAAGAGACAGAAGAGAGAAGGAGAGAAGAAGAGACAGAAGAGAGAGAGAAGGAGAGAGGAAGAGACAGAAGAGTGAGATAGAGAGGAAGAGACAGAAGAGAGAGAGAGAGAAGAGGAGAGAGAGAGAGAGAGAGGAGAGAATATAGAGAGAGGAAGAGACAAAAGAGAGAGATAGAAGGAATGAGAGGAGATAGAGAGAGATGGGTGGGGAGATGAAGAGACAGAAGAGAGAGAGAGAAGGAGAGGGAGGAAGAGACAGAAGAGAGAGAGGGGGTGAGAGGAAGAGACGGAAGAGAGAAGAGAGAAAGAGGAAGATATAGAAGAGAGAGAGAGATGGGGGGAGAGAGGAAGAGAAATAAGAGAGAGGGGGAGAGAAAAGAGAGAAAGAGAGAGAGAAAGAGAGGGGGGAGAGACAGAAGAGAGAAGCGAGAGACAGACAGAGAGAGAGATGGGGGGGTGAGAGAAAGAGACAGAAGAAATGAGAGAGAGAGAGAAGGAGAGAGGAAGAGACAGAAGGGAGAAGGAGAGAGAGAAAGAGAGAGAGGAGGAGACAGAAGAGAGAGAGAGAGCGACAGCCAGACAGAAGAGAGAGTGGGAGAGAGAGGAATAGATAGAAGAGAGAAAAGAGAGAGAGGAAGAGACAGAAGAGAGAGAGGAAGAGACAGAAGAGAGAGAGGAAGAGACAGAAGAGAGAGAGGGGGTGAGAGGAAGAGAGAAAGAGAGAGAGAAAGAGAGGGGGAGGAAGAGACAGAAGAGAGAGACAGACAGAAGAGAGAGATGGGGTGAGAGGAAGAGACAGAAGAGAGAAGAGAGAGAAGAGAGAGAGGAAGAGACAGAAGAGAGAGAGGAAGAGACAGAAGAGAGAACAGCAGTCCCAACTCATACCACCATAAAGCCTTACTGAACAGTAAGGACCAGTCCAAGCTGTGTGCCCCTCCCCCCCCCCAACACCTCATCTACCCCAAACCCTCCACAATGTGACCTGACAAAAACTCAAATAAAAAACATAATGAATGACTCCAAAAGAAAAAACATGTTGGAGAAATGAAATAAACTCCAAAAAATGAACTGTTTACCAGTCACTACAGAGAGACTACAAACTGGTCCCGAACCTGGAGGTGCTACAAGACCCCAAAGACAGACAGACCCCGAGCCTGTACAGACTGAGCCCCACAGCCTGGAAATCGAAGTTAGGACGGCAGAGACAGACCTACAAGCCCAGGGAGAGGAGACTGTGCCAGCAATGTGACCGACCAGGGGGTCCTGGAGGAGGAGGACCACTTCCTGCTACAATGTGACCAGGGGGTCCTGGAGGAGGAGGACCACTTCCTGCTACAATGTGACCAGGGGGTCCTGGAGGAGGAGGACCACTTCCTGCTACAATGTGACCAGGGGGTCCTGGAGGATGAGGACCACTTCCTGCTACAATGTGACCAGGGGGTCCTGGAGGAGGAGGACCACTTCCTGCTACAATGTGACCAGGGGGTCCTGGAGGAGGAGGACCACTTCCTGCTACAATGTGACCAGGGGGTCCTGGAGGAGGAGGACCACTTCCTGCTACAATGTGACCAGGGGGTCCTGGAGGAGGAGGACCACTTCCTGCTACAATGTGACCAGGGGGTCCTGGAGGATGAGGACCACTTCCTGCTACAATGTGACCAGGGAGTCCTGGAGGATGAGGACCACTTCCTGCTACAATGTGACCAGGGGGTCCTGGAGGATGAGGACTACTTCCTGCTACAATGTGACCAGGGGGTCCTGGAGGATGAGGACCACTTCCTGCTACAATGTGACCAGGGGGTCCTGAAGGATGAGGACCACTTCCTGCTACAATGTGACCAGGGGGTCCTGAAGGACGAGGACCACTTCCTAATACAATGTGACCAGGGGGTCCTGGAGGATGAGGACCACTTCCTGCTACAATGTGACCAGGGGGTCCTGGAGGATGAGGACTACTTCCTGCTACAATGTGACCAGGGGGTCCTGGAGGATGAGGACCACTTCCTGCTACAATGTGACCAGGGGGTCCTGGAGGATGAGGACTACTTCCTGCTACATTGCCCAAAGTACTCATCAGTGAGGGACACTTCCAGAGACTCTCAACTCTCATCCCGGACTTCAATTCTATAGAAGAGAAGAGGAGCCAATGGTGAAAATAGCTGCCCGATATGTGACAGCGTGTCACCGACTGAGGGGCATGAAAGACCTAAAAATCCTTTACACAGACTTACAGTATCTCACAAAAGTAAGTACACCCCTCACATTTTGTAAATCTTTTCTTCTCTCTTTTCATGTGACAACACTGAAGAAATGACACTTGTCTACAATGTAAAGTAGTGAGTGTACAGCTTGTATAACAGTGTAAATTTCCTGTCCCCTCAAAATAACTCAACACACAGCCATTAATGTCTAAACCGCTGGCCACAAAAGTCAGTACACCCCTAAGTGAAAATGTCCAAATTGGGCCCAATTAGCCATTTTCCCTCCCCCCGGTGTCATGTGACTCGTTAGTGTTACAAGGTCTCAGGTGTGAATGGGGAGCAGGTGTGTTAAATTTGGTGTTATCGCTCTCACTCTCTCATACTGGTCACTGGAAGTACAACATGGCACCTCATGGCAAAGAACTCTCTGAGGATCTGAAAAAAAGAATTGTTGCTCTACATAAAGATGGTCTAGGCTATAAGAAGATTGCCAAGACCCTGAAACTGAGCTGCAGCATGGTGGCCAAGACCATACAGCGGTATAACAGGACAGGTTCCCCTCAGAACAGGCCTCGCCATGGTCCACCAAAGAAGTTGAGCATTGCTGCAGAGGTTGTAGGGGTGGGGGGGTCAGCCTGTCAGTGCTCAGACCATACGCCGCACACTGCATCAAATTGGTCTGCATGGCTGTCATCCCAGAGTTAGAGTCGGCAAAAGACTTGAGACCGGGGCGGAGGTTCCCCTTCCAGCAGGACAACGACCCGAAACATCCAGCCAGAGCTACAATGGAATGGTTTACATCAAAGCATATTCATGTGTTAGAATGGCCCAGTCACAGTCCAGACCTAAATCCCATTGAGAATCTGTTTGCAAGACTTGAAAATTGCTGATCACAGACGCTCTCCATCCAATCTGAAAGAGCTTGAGATGCTTTACAAAGAAGAAGAATGGGGCAGAAATGTCCTCTCTAGATGTGCAAAGCTGGTAGAGACACCCCAAAAAGACTTGTAGAGAAAGGGGGTTCTACAAAGTATTGACTCCGGGGGGGCGCCATAAAAAATGCCCCTCCCCCACACTTTTCACATATTTATTTGTATCATTTATCATTTTCCTTCCACTTCACAATTATGTGACACTTTGTGTTGGTCCATCACATAAAATCCCAATAAAATACATTTACGTTTTTGGGTGTAACAAAATGTGGGGAGTATCAGGGGTATGAATACTTTTTCAAGTACTAATATAATAATCAGCTTTAAATGAACATATGTTAAATATCAGATTTCTAAAACTTCTCAAACCCAAGGTGAGGCCGGGTCTATTAGCCCTCAGGGTCACCGGGGGGCGTTGGGGTGTATCCGGCAGCTGAAGGGCGCATGCAGGAAATAGTCCGGGAAAGGGTATAACGGAACCCAATGGAGAGTACACCTGGGGCGGAGTCACAGTGGGCGGGGCGGTGGGGCTTATTTTGGCTTTTATACACCAAAACTCCGGAGACCTGTACAATAAAGACGCTTCATGAGCGGCAAAGTTCTCAGAAAAAAAAAAAAAAACTTCTGAAGTTAAGTTGCTCCATCCGAGTCCCGGGGAAGGAGGAAAAAGTCAGTTCTGAAATGACTTCAGTGCCGCCACCACCGCCCGTCTCCTGTATCCTTGGGGCGTCAAGAATGAATAAAAATCATAAAAAAAAAAAACGAAAGAAATGAAAAGACATAATTTGATTCTGCGCTGAAAGGCACGGCTGAGAATATTGTGATTTCTTTTTTTTTTTTTTTCTTCTTTATTTAAGAAAAAGAAAAAAGTTAAAACTTTTATGTGCCGTTTTAAAGAGAGAACGTTCCGGAGTATTTCAGAGGAGAGCCGCCGGTCGCCGACAAAAAGCAATTTGCTGAAAGAGAAGAAAAAAGAAAAAGAAGAAAATTTCTGCGATTGGGGACTTTATGTGACTCGGCGCGGGGGCTCGTTACAGACGAGACTCATTAGCGGCCATTGTTGTACATAGCGACTGACGTTTGAAGCCTATTAAACACATATGATATTGCTTAAACGGACGCATGGAAAAATGTTTGGTTCGTTGGCACAGCAGAGCGCCCCCTTCTCCGCCCAGCTTCGGAGACTCGTAAAAAAAAAAAAAAAAACGTGCGCCGCCGCAGCGCGCGCGGGGGGGGGGGGTGGGCGCTCTTTTCCACTAAACGCAGCTAAAGCTCAACCTCACAACCCGACTAATTGATGTAACACAGTCCATTGAGGGAGAGTCTGCGGAGTAATGAGGGAGTGCGTCCTGGGGGGGGCGTCACTTCTCCGATAATGTCAGGTGGGGCCAGTAGGTGTCAGGCGCCATTTTTTTTTTTTTCGTAGGCTGGTAGACAATGGAGGACGATCCTGAGGCATGATTCACTGAATCGCTGATCTCTGTCATTTCTTCCGCTGTCAGCAGACGCAGCAAAGAACGGAATGGGTGACGCACTTATTATGGGAGACTGGAGCAATGCTCGGGAAAGATGAATCCAAAGGGGCCCAGGGACACAGCAGCAGCAGAGCCGCCAATCGTCCTTCACCGGAGACTCCGTCTACTACCTCCTCAGACACCTCTCATCTACCTCTATGCTGTATATGTCATCGTATACAGAACAGGATCATTGTTCAGTAAAGCTCCGCCTTTTATCAGGAAGAAGCCTTCCTTGAGCTCCAATCGGTGACTTATGCAGGCCATACACGGTCGAATTTCGAACGAATTTTCTTTTCAAAATCAGAAAATTCGTTTTTTTTGTGATCCGATGATGCCACCATTGATTTTCGAAATTCGGCCGACCAAGCCTTCAATTTCACCTCATGTTGCTACAGAAAAGAATTTTCTTGGCTGGGAATCTTCTTTTCTCTCCGTACATTTTCTTTTCTCTCCGTACATTTTCTTTTATCTCCGTACATTTTCTTTTCTTATTACGTTTCTCGCACGATTCTCCCATCATTGATTAGAAAATCGTTCGTTTTTCTAAAAATTTCCAACATGTCCGATTCCTCAAATTTTATTTCCGCACGAAAATCGGCTGTTGCTGCAGCCCACTAATGGTGCGAAATTCATACGAAAATTCTTAGATACGATTTTCGAAAGAAAATTCTTTCGAAATTCGAACCGTGTATGGCCGGCATTAGGCTCATATGATGTCATCAGTCAGCATTTCCTCAATCTGCCCTCCCCCCAGTGATCACTGTACATTGTAACATTCCTTAGACTGAGATGATGTCATCAGCCTGCTGCAGGCAGGAGCAAGCATGTTCTCAGTCTCCTTCCCTCTCCAGCGGCAAGACTGCAACATTGTAGCTTTCCTTAGGCTGAGATGATGTCATCAGCCTACTGCAGGCAAGAAACATTAATTCAGCCCCCCCCCCCCCGGCAGTGATCAGACCGTACATTGTAACTTTGAAGAAAGAGGAGGAAGCATTTCCTTAGTCTCCCCTCCCCCCGCTGATCAGGCTGCAAAACTGTAACATTCCCTAGGCTGAGATGACGTCACCAGTCTGCTGCAGGCAGGGGGAAACATTTTCTCAGTTTCCTTCCCTCTCCAGTGGCCAGTGTCCTGTCAAATACTGTCCCCCGTCAGATAGTGTCCTCTGTGTACTGCGCATGCGCAGTACACATTACAAGCAGATTCCGAATATATCCGAAGATGAACGGCACCTGCACCGTGAGTCCAGGTTCAAGCCCCACCATCCAATTGGACAAAGAGTTAGAATATAAAAGAGCCGAGCGAAGCAAGGCCGTGCCCGAAGCGTGGCAAGTGAAGCGAGCCCACGATGGGCCCTCTAACTATGTGCAGCCCTATGTCCTCTTGGATGGTGGGGCTTGCACCTGGACTCATGGCGCAGGCGCAGTTCATCTTCGGAGATTTTTGGACAGAACACTGGACTTCAACATTGTAGTTTTCCCTAGGCAAAGATGATGTCATCAGCCTACTGCAGGCAGGATGAAGCATTTCTTCGGTCTCCTCCGCCTCCGGTGGCCCGTCTGTAACATTGTAGTTTTCCCTAGGCTGAGATAATGTCATTAATCTGCTGCAGACTGAAGGGAGTATTTCCCTGGTCTACTCTCCCCCAGTGATCAGACTGTACATTACAACTTTGTAGAAGGAGGAAGAAGCATTTCCTCAGTCCCCCCCATGGTCTGGCAGGGGGTGTGTCCATTACCTAAATATTTTGCACTAAAATGTTTCTTTCTATCCTATGTGAGAAATTTGGGGAGTACACGAAAGTATGTTTGGAAGCCCAGGCATATGGGCGGCGGGATGTGAAGACAGGAGGGTGGTTGAATATGTAGGCAGGAAGTCGATTAGGTACACAGGCAGGATGGTGGTTGGATGCACAGGCAGGGGGTGGTTGGATATGCAGTCAGGAGGGAAGTTGGATCTGCAAGTAGGAAGGAGGTTTGATGTTCCAGCAGGTTGAAGGTTGGATGCACAGTCATATGGGTGGTTGGATGTGCAGGCAGGAGAGAGGCTGGATATGTGGGCAGGAAAGAAGTTTAATGAGATGGCAGGAGGGAGGCTGGATGTGCACATAGAAGATTAGTTGAATGTTCAGTCGGGAGGATGGTTGGATGTGCAGACAAGGGGTTGTTTGGATACACAGGTGGGAGGGTGGTTAGATATGTGGGCAAGAAAGAAGTTGGATGTTCCGTCAGGAGGGAGGCTGGATGTTCCGGCAGGTAGAAGGTTGGATGCACAGTTATATGGGTGGTTGGATGTGAAGACAGGAGGGAGGTTGGATGTGCAGGAAGAAGGTTGGTTGGATGTGCAGGTAGAAGGTTGGTTGGACGAGCAGGTAGAAGGTTGGTTGGATATGCAAGTAGAAGGTTGGGTGGATGTGCAGGTAGAAGGTTGGTTGGATGTGCAGGTAGAAGGTTGGTTGGATGTGCAGGTAGAAGGTTGGTTGGATGTGCAGGTAGAAGGTTGGTTGGATGTGCAAGTAGAAGGTTGGGTGGATGTGCAGGTAGAAGGTTGGTTGGATGTGCAGGTAGAAGGTTGGTTGGATATGCAAGTAGAAGGTTGGGTGGATGTGCAGGTAGAAGGTTGTTTGGATGTGCAGGTAGAAGGTTGGTTGGACGAGCAGGCAGAAGGTTCGTTGGATGTGCAGGTAGAAGGTTGGTTGGATGTGCAGGCAGGATCCAATCTCCCTTGAGAAGCTATCTCTAACCTGAAACGCCTGGTTTGGCTGAGAGTTCATGTTCATAAAATGTAGGTAGAAGGTTGGTTGGATGTGCAGGTAGAAGGTTGGTTGGATGTGCAGGTAGAAGGTTGGTTGGACGAGCAGGTAGAAGGTTGGTTGGATGTGCAGGTAGAAGGTTGGTTGGATGTGCAGGGAGAAGGTTGGTTGGATGTGCAGGGAGAAGGTTGGTTGGATGTGCAGGTAGAAGGTTGGTTGGATGTGCAGGTAGAAGGTTGGTTGGATGTGCAGGTAGAAGGTTGGTTGGATGTGCAGGGAGAAGGTTGGTTGGATGTGCAGGTAGAAGGTTGGTTGGATGTGCAGGCAGAAGGTTGGTTGGATGTGCAGGGAGAAGGTTGGTTGGATGTGCAGGTAGAAGGTTGGTTGGATGTGCAGGAAGAAGGTTGCTTGGATGTGCAGGTAGAAGGTTGGTTGGATGTGCAGGTAGAAGGTTGGTTGGATGTGCAGGGAGAAGGTTGGTTGGATGTGCAGTGAGAAGGTTGGTTGGATGTGCAGGTAGAAGGTTGGTTGGATGTGCAGGGAGAAGGTTGGTTGGATGTGCAGGTAAAAGGTTGGTTGGATGTGCAGGCAGAAGGTTGGTTGGATGTGCAGGGAGAAGGTTGGTTGGATGTGCAGGGAGAAGGTTGGTTGGATGTGCAGGGAGAAGGTTGGTTGGATGTGCAGGTAGAAGGTTGGTTGGATGTGCAGGGAGAAGGTTGGTTGGATGTGCAGGTAAAAGGTTGGTTGGATGTGCAGGCAGAAGGTTGGTTGGATGTGCAGGGAGAAGGTTGGTTGGATGTGCAGGCAGAAGGTTGGTTGGATGTGCAGGGAGAAGGTTGGTTGGATGTGCAGGGAGAAGGTTGGTTGGATGTGCAGGTAGAAGGTTGGTTGGATGTGCAGGGAGAAGGTTGGTTGGATGTGCAGGGAGAAGGTTGGTTGGATGTGCAGGGAGAAGGTTGGTTGGATGTGCAGGAAGAAGGTTGGTTGGATGTGCAGGTAGAAGGTTGGTTGGACGAGCAGGTAGAAGGTTGGTTGGATGTGCAGGCAGGATCCAATCTCCCTTGAGAAGCTATCTCTAACCTGAAACGCCTGGTTTGGCTGAGAGTTCATGTTCATCCAATGCAGGGCAGAGGGGGCGGTGCACACAGACACTTCCCACCACCGATTTATCGGGAAAAGACTGTGGATCAGACCGGGTTCTCCCACCTAATTCCTTATTCCACATAGACAGCAGATCTTCACCTTGTCCGGCAGAACACGGCGGGGCCAGGCATCTGTCTTCTGCATGCTGTGGTTACATATAGTATAGTCTTCAGCCACTCTGGGAATTTCCAGTCTCATGAAGCACAGAGCTATAAATCGCTTACTGATCACAGATTGCATGGATTAATCACGGCCATTGACTTCTATAATCATTAGATGACGCTAATGTAAACACTGTACTCTGTGATTACAGATGAGCCATAAAGAGGACAAATCTGGACAAAGTTGACTGTGTGATGAATCACAATTTTCCAGTTTTCTGGTGCAGGAAGATTAATGAAGAACGAATCCAATGACAATTCCACCCGATTCTCCGAAGATCAGACAATTTACCTCTAGCACTTACCCCCCGAAGGAGCTGCTGGTAATTTATTGGGCCTGGACTCTGCTCTTTCCACCCCCAATGATTTGGCTTGCCGACCGCCTCACGCCGATATACGTCGGCAGAAGGGCTCGTACAGACAGAATCACGTACCTGTACGTTGCCCTTTAAGAGGCGGCCAGCGGGCGTGCGTGTCCACAGCGAGCTCCGTGAGTCAGGTTGCGGGTCCCGCGGACTTCATCGCTGCGGGGATACCCGCGACCGCCTCATGGGGAGGAAGAACGGGGAGAAACGGGGAGATGCTAATGTAAACAAGCATCTCCCTGTTCTGCCTAGTGACACTGATCTCTGCTCCGTGCGATCGGTATCGGTGATCAGTGACGTGTCGTACACAGCCACACCCCCCCCCCACAGTTAAATACACGCCCCTAGGACACACTTAACCCATTCACTGCCACCTAGTGGTTAACCCCATTCACTGCCAGTGTCATTTACATAGAAATCAGCGCATTTGTATAGCACTGATTGCTGTATAAATGACAATGGTCTCAAAAATGTGTCAGAAATGTCCGATGTGTCCGCCATAATGTCGCAGTCACAATAAAAAAAATCTGACAATGGTCCCAAAAATGTGTCAAAAATGTCAGATGTGTCCACCATAATGTCGCAGTCACAATAAAAATCGATGATCGCCGTCATTTTAAAAAAAAATGAATAAGGCCGCGTACACACGCGCGGACTGTTCGCCCAACTTTGTCCGTCAAACAGTTTCGGCAAACAGTCCGCTCAAAATTAGCATGGACGGACATGGCCACACACGACGGACGAACAGTTTGCTGAAACCGTGCGCGATGACGTGAACGGCGCGTACGACGGGACGAAAAATACGACGTCCTATACACTGCATTATAACTTTCGGCGTGTAAATCCTTTCTGAGCATGCGCGGAACTTAGTTTGACGAACAAGCCTACACACGAGGGGACTGTTCGCTGAAACAAGATTTCAGCGGACAGTTTTTCGGAAATTCCGTAAAACCTTGTTCGTCAAACTGTCCGCTGAAACTGTCCGCTGAAAGCCCACACACGAGCGGACTGTCCGCCCAAACACTGTTCAGCGGACAAAGTTGGGCGAACAGTCCGCGCGTGTGTACGCGGCCTAAGAAAAATGCCATAAAACTATCCCTATTTTCTAAACACTATAACTTTTGCACCAACCAATCAATAATCACTTATTGCGATTTTTTTTTTTACCAACAATATGTAGAAGAATACGTATCGACCTAAACAGGAAAAAAATTGTTTTTTTTATATATTTTTGGGGGATATTTATTAGAACAAAAAATAAAAAATAATGTTTTTTTTTCAAAATTATCGCTCTTTTTTTGTTTATAGCTCAAAAAATAAAAACCGCAGAGGTGATCAAATACCACCAAAAGAAATCTCTATTTTTGGGGGGAAAAGGACATCAATTTTGTTTGGGTGGAACGTCGCACGACCGTGCAATTGTCAGTTAAAGCGACGCAGTGCCGAATCGCAGAAAGTGCTCTGGTCAGGAAAGGGGGTAAATTCTTCCAGGGCTGAAGTGGTTAAATAGTCACAGATTATATTCACTTTACCTGTGTTGTCACCTGGACATACACTGCTACACCTGTTTGGAGAATGAACAAGCCTCACAACAAATTGTATTAAACCAAAATATGAGTTTACTAGAACAGGTTCAAATACAAGAACCGTTGTTGGTATACAATCCTGACACAGTAATGAAGCAAGTAACTGTGAATGACTGAGGGCATCCTGGATCGCCCCTTCAGGCGTGTCTCCAACTGGGACTAATGCTCAGGCAATACAACCTCAGCACTGGGCACCTTCCCACTTCAAGTACACTGTGCAGACACTATACGATCTGTAATATGCTACACAGTATTTGAACAGAATGATAAGACAGTATAATTACTCAATATTCCTCCTACAGCCTCTAGTAGGTAATAGCAACACTGTAAGGCCTTACAGTAAGGAATATAGTTTTTTTTTCTTCAGCTAGCCATTTATACTGCAGTACTTATAATTCGCAGGAGTTCCAACCAGTAAAGCAGTGTAGGATAATAGAAAGCAGTAACTTCAATTGTGCAAAGTATTTGTGAACTCCTTCCTTGGGAATGTACTTCCAGCGGCAGTTACTTGGTAATAAAATCAGGCTTGAGGCCTATGTAAGTGTAACTCTATTGAACTGAACTGTTCAGTGGGACTACAGGTCCCAGCAACACTACAAAGTTAGTCTAATTATGTGAGGTGCAGTATTAGAATTCTGGGCAACAGCCCTCTCACCACACCAGGTCCAGACAGATGGATGCCTCCGCTCCATTGGTTCCCAGTCCTGCCACAGCCAGCTCCGTCACGCTGCACCGCTTCGCGCAATGACCGGGACCTCCTTCTGGCTCCGTGAGATGTCTCTGGATCCTCCCTGACCCGACCACACCGCTGCTCCAGTAGACTGTCCCCGGCTGCTTCAAATGTTGCTCCGCACTGAGCAGGCCACAGTGCTCTTCGACGCATATCCCACAGATCCCTGTGGGCAGGCCACATGTCCCAGCAAGAAGAGAAAGAAGATGGCTGCGTGGGGCCTTTTATAACCTACCCAGCATGCAGTTCAGCCACTCAGTGTTCATGGGTAAATGAGTGGGCATTCTGGGTAGGTGAGTCCTTTCTCAATAAAAAAAATTAAGTCACTTCCTGTTAGGCTTTCCCTATGTTCTTGAAATGAAAAATAAACAAAGTCCATTTTACCTTTATATCACTAGAGGGAGCCAAATACCAATTTATAGCATTGACCATTGTTTAGCATTACATAGCATTAGAAGGCAAAAATACCAGCGCTACATACCATATACAGGACAACCTGAAAATTGTCATTCGCCAGACTGGACTTCCTTTGCCTGCTCACAGGAACTGAGATGGTTTATTGGTGGACTAAAAACAGTTCAATGCTGGATAAAGGCGCCCAGATACTGATGGTCACTCAATGGGGAGCATTCCAATTTCTTTATCATTGCAATTCCTTACTGGGATTTTGGCTCACAACAGCTCCCCAACATCAGAAGTCCCTTCTTCCCAGCAGTACGCCCCCTCCTTCACTCCCCCCCCCCCCCCCCCGCCACCCATCGGACACTGAAATGTGCTGGATGAGTAAAGGCTCATGTAGATGGCTCTGCCTATGCACATTGTGCTTTTACTATTGAAGACAGCGCCACTCCAACACGTGCCTTCAGATAAATGCATCGGGGACTACATCTGACCTGCTTTACCTACAATTAGAATGTGTCTGAATAAGACCCACCCCCAAGCAGCCACACAGGCTTTTATTCCCAGAGCTAACCTGTCACGTACCTGATGGTTGAGCCCACTGATGCAGGGAGCGGATTCTCGTATTCCTCTGGCTCAAGAACCCCTGATAGCGCAGACAGGGGTTCAGGAGTGCAAAGGGGCACAAGTGCCCGACAGGTCACAGATGAAAGGGCTGGTCCGGACTCCAGGAAGCTGAAGGAGACCCAGATGCAGACTGAAACTGGGACCAGCAGTGAGCAGGAACAGCAGGAACACTCAAACCGGATCGGAGAGGGAGTGGCACCATAGTCCAGGAATGGAAGCCAGAAGCCGAGGACTGTAGACAGCAGGATGGTGTGGCCGTGTAGCAGGAACAGCAGGAACACCCAGACTGGAAGCTGGAGGCAGAGGCAGTCGGGAGGTGTCCGGGGTCGGAGGCAGGCAGCAAACAGAGAATAGTCAGAGACAGGCCGGGTAATTGGTATCAGATAAACGGACAGAGTAACAGCAGGAGGTCTCAGGAAAGCTGTAGACCGGACAGTAGGGAGGCAAGGTGACAAGTTTCTTTAAATAGCCCCTTTGGCGCCAACATCAGTCACACTGCATGTCTGCACACTTGTGCACATGCGCACATACTCGTGCGTGTTTGCGCGCGTATCAGTGTTACTGCGCTCCCGCGTACGCTTGTGAGTGCTCTCACGCACCCGCGTGCGCCCGTTTGTGCCCTTGCGCACCCGCATGCGCCAATTTTCGTTAACGTGCACCTGTGCGTGCCGGTTGGCTCCTCTGCTGGGGATTCTGCAGGTAGGTCTTCTGGAAAGAGCTGGGCGGTCAGAACGTCCTTCTTGACACAACCTCAGGCTCCTGCCAGTAATCCGACCCAAACAAGCTTTTATTCCTAAACCAGCCTCAGGCTTTTCTGCAATCTGACCCACCCCCAATCACCTACACAGGCGGCTATTTTTCCAACAGCCAGCCCCAGGTTCCTCCAAGTAATCAGACCAACCCCAGAACACCCACACAGGCTTTTATTTCCACAGCCAGCCTCAGGCTTCTCCCTGCAATCTGACCCACCCCTGAGCTCCCACACAAGGTTTTATTTCCATCAGCAAGCTCCAGGCTACTCCCAGTAATCTTACTTACCCCGGTATGCCCACGCGGGGGCTTTTATTTCCACAGCCGACTCCAGGCGTCTCCCTGCAATCTGACCCACTCCTGAGCACCCACACAGGCTTTTATTCCCACAGCCAACCTCAGGCTCCTCCCAGTAATTTGACCCACCCCTGAGCACCCACACAAGGTTTTATTTTCATCAGCAAGCTCCAGGCTACTCCCAGTAATTTGACCCACCCAGAACACCCACACAAGCTTTTATTCCTAGACCCAGCATCAGGCTCTTCTGCAATCTGACCCACTCCCGAGCACCCACACAGGCTTTTCTTCTCACAGCCAGCCCCAGGCTTCACCCTGCCACAAAACTCACCCCTGAGCACCTACACGGGCTTTTATTTCCACGACCAGCCCCAGGCTCCTTCCAGAAATACAGTCCACCCCAAGCACCCACACAGCCTTTTATGTCCACAGTGAACCCCAGGCTCTACCCAGCATTCCAACCCACCCCTGAGCACCCACACAGGGTTTTTTTGTACCACAGCCAACCCTAGCAACAAAGCAAGGTCCATAAAGACATGGATGAGCGAGTTTGGGGTGGGGGAACTTGACTGGCCTTCACATCAACACGATAGAACACATTTGGGATGGATTATTCCGCGTACACACGATCGGAAATTCCGGCCAGAAAAAGACCGATGAGAGCTTTTCATCGGAGAATGGGACAGTGTGTACGCTCCATCAGATTTTAGCTGTCCGAATTCCCGCCAGCCAAAAATTGAGAGCATGTTCTCAATTTTCCTGACGGTAATTCCGATCGTGTGTATGCAATTCCGACACGCCAAAAATCACGCATGGTCAGATTCAACTATGAGACAGAAGCTGTTGGCTACTGGCTATTGAACTTCCTTTTTGTAGTCGCGTTGTACGTCTTGTACATCACCGCATTATAAACGAACGGAATTTGGTGTGGCCGTGTGTAGGCAAGACAGCTTGAGCCGAATTCCGTCGGAATTCCGCCGGGGAAAACCATCAGAGCTTTTTCCAACGAGAATTCCGATCGTGTGTACGCGGCATTAGAGCGGAGACTGCGAGCCAGGCCTTCTCATCCTAAATCAGCGCCTGACCTCACAATAGCGCTTCTAGACACACTCCAAAACCTTGTGGGCGGCCTTCCCAGAAGAGTTGAAGCTGTTGTAGCTGCAAAGGGTGGACCAATATTGAACCCTACAGACTGAGCCCCCGTACACACGATCGGAGATTCTGACGGAATGTGTTTCCGATCGGAGCGTTTTGTCGGATATTCCGTCTGTGTGTGGTCTGGATCGGACTGTTTCCGTCGGAACATCCGTCAGACCAAATTTTCCAACCTGCCGGAAATATTTTCCGACAAAATGCTCCGATCGGAATGTAAAGAAAGAGGGAGTTTGGGACTTTAAATGAGGCACCAAGAGGAACCGGATGTAGAACAAATCCTTTATTATTACGCCATAAACTTGACATTATGCGGTAAAGGATGAAAATTGCAGTCACAAGGTTATTTCCAAAAACTCAGGTAGAAAAAGCATTAAACACAAGTGGTATATGATATACAATAACATTCCGGTATTGCTCCATAAACACATTCATATGAGACTTTTTTAAACTTTTTAAAAGAAGGGGGGATAAGTGTCCTCATAGATACTGTCATCAGGGTGTACATCTTTGTAAGCTCGACGCGTTTCGGGGAATAATACCGCCTCATCAGGAGCTGATGCATATGACACATCTGTGAAAAAAGTATATATCATTGAATATATATTGACCCCAATCCCCAAACGGAGATATAGGGGAAACGGAGACATAAACGGGAAATTGCCATTGAATCAAAATGCTCCGATCGGACATACTCCATTCATGTGTAGAGAATTCCGATCGGACAAAGTGCCACGCATGCTCAGATCAAATTCCTACATCAAAGCTATTGGCTACTAGCCTGAACGTAGTCCCATCGTAACGAAATAACGTCATCACGTTCTGAACGATTGGATTTTCTGGTTGGAAGAATGTCCGACCGTGTGTACAGGAGCTAAGACTGGGATGCCATTAATGTTCATGTGTGTGTAAAGGCAGGTGTCCCAATACTTTTGGTAATATAGTGTATACATATAAAAAAAAAAAAGGGGGTGGGGGGCAAACCTCACGGACTGCTTGGTCTTTTTTCTGCTGTCACTCTTCTTTGTTTCTATGTCTTTCAAAAAAATTTAATCTTGCATTAAACCCTTCCAAAGATAAAGTGGTTAGAAATAAAATTTAAAAAAAATGTATACATTTTTATTTTTTTTTAAGGTGGCGGAGTGGTGCAGACTTTATGGACCACTTGATCTTTTTTTCTGCTGTCACTCTTCTTTGCTTCTATGTTTTTAAAAAAAAATAATCTTGCTTTTCGGGGGGTTGATCCATGGGATCTATAGAATTCAGTTCTCCTGTACCCGGGGATCCGGACGCTCCTCAGCCGACGGTGGATTTCAGTTCCCTCCTCGCGGGTCTACGAGGTGATAGTTAAATAGAACGGGATGGATTGGGGCCGGCAGGGAAAAGATATTGAGAATAATATCATTGCTTCCCATAGTGTCCTCCAGAGAGCTCCCGGCCTAATCATGGCGCTCTATATAATACTATTTGTTTGCCGTTCTGGCAGCTTTATAGGTGCTCGTAGGGCCGCAAATAAGGACACCAATTTGCCAGCGCAGTGTGTTTTGATAACCGACCTCTCCATAAATCTGGATTAAAATCAAAAGGGAAAATTTAAGGCGACTGGGGCAGGGGAACGGATGAAAGGTCGCGCGTCTTGATGGCTTCGGTGTCGCGGTGACTGAGGCGAGGCTGCGGTTCAGCATGCGGTCACAGGGGGGGCTGGAGATGTATGGTGGCGTGCCGGGTTCTGGGCCGGGGCATGGGTCACTCAAGTGATGACTTCTCTCTGCTCTGCATCAATGAGACAAGCAGGCAAAAGATATGGGATGTGATGGGAACGGAACTTTATACCCCTCCGCTGCCGGGAGCTCCATGATGGAGATAGAGAGAGTCTACAGCAGATTAATATTCTATTCCTCACGGAGAATTATTCACAGTGGGGGGGGGGGGGAGTATGTGATCCCATGCTGATTTTGTACGTTTGCCCCCCAACAAAGAAATGACCAGTCTATAATTTTAATGGTCGGTTTATTTGAACGAAAGAGAAAAGTATTTGATCCCCTATCAATCTACAAGATTTCTGGTTCCCAGGTGTCTTCTATGCAGGTAACAAGCTGAGATTAGGAGAACTCTCTTAATGGGAGTGCTCCTAATCTCAGTTTATTACCTATATAAAAGACACTTGTCCACAGAAGCCGTCAGATTCCAATCTCTCCACCATGGCCAAGACCAAAGAGCTGCCCAAGGATGTCGAGGAGAAGATTATGGACCTACACAAGGCTGGAATGGGCTACAAGACCATCGCTGAGCAGCTTGGTGAGAGGTGACAACAGTTGGTGGGATTATTTGCAAATGGAAGAAACATAAAATAACAGTCAGTCTCCCTCAGTCTGGGGCTCCATGGAAGATCTCACCTCGTGGAGGATCAATGATCAGGAGAACGGTGAGGAATCCGCCCAGAACTACACCGGAGAATCTTCTCCATGATCTCAGCTGGGACCATAGTCACCAAGAGAACAATCGGTAACACACTACACCGTGAGAGACTGAAATCCTACAGCCCCCGCAAGGTCCCCCCTGCTCAGGAAAGCATTTCAAAAAAATTATCAATTGATTTGCATTTTAATGAGTGAAATAAGTATTTGACCCCCTCGCAAAACAGGACTTAGTACTTGGTGGCAAAACCCTTGTTGACGATCACAAAAGTCAGACGTTTCTTGTAGTTGGCCTCCAGGTTTGCACACATCTCAGGAGGGATTTTGTCCTCTTTGCAGATCCTCTGCAAGTCATTAAGGTTTCCAGGCTGACGTTTGGTAACTCAAACCTTTAGCTCCCTCCACATATTTTCTATGGGATTAAGGTCTGGAGACTGGCTAGGCCACTCCAGAACCTTAATGTGCTTTTTCTTGAGCCACTCCTTTGTTGCCTTGGCTGTGTGTTTTGGGTCATTGTCATGCCCTGGCTGAAGGAAGGAGGTTCTCACCCAAGATTTGAGGGTACATGGCCTCGTCCATCGTCCCTTTGATGTGGTGAAGTTGTCCCGTTCCCTTAGAAGAAAAACACACTTAAAGCTTAATGTCTCTACCTCCATGTATGACGGTGGGGGATGGTGTTCTTGGGATCATAGGTCCTCCATGTATGACGGTGGGGGATGGTGTTCTTGGGATCATAGGTCCTCCATGTATGACGGTGGGGGATGGTGTTCTTGGGATCATAGGTCCTCCATGTATGACGGTGGGGGATGGTGTTCTTGGGGTCATAGGTCCTCCATGTATGACGGTGGGGGATGGTATTCTTGGGGTCATAAGTCCTCCATGTATGATGGTGGAGGATGGTGTTCTTGGGGTCATAAGTCCTCCATGTATGATGGTGGGGGATGGTGTTCTTGGGGTCATAAGTCCTCCATGTATGATGGTGGGGGATGGTGTTCTTGGGGTCATAAGTCCTCCATGTATGATGGTGGGGGATGGTGTTCTTGGGGTCATAAGTCCTCCATGTATGACGGTGGGGGATGGTGTTCTTGGGGTCATAAGTCCTCCATGTATGATGGTGGAGGATGGTGTTCTTGAGGCCATAGGCAGAATTCCTACTCTTTCAAACACGGCGAGTTGATACCAAAGCTTGAGCTTGATTTTGGTCTCATCTGACAAAAACACTTTCCCCTGGTTCTCCTCGGAATCATTCGATGTTCATTAGCAAACCTCAGATGGACCTGTACATGTGATTTCCTGAGCGGGGGGACCTGTACATGTGATTTCCTGAGCGGGGGGATCTGTACATGTGATTTCCTGAGCGGGGGGGACCTGTACATGTGATTTCCTGAGCGGGGGGGACCTGTACATGTGATTTCCTGAGCGGGGGGACCTGTACATGCGATTTCCTGAGCGGGGGGACCTGTACATGTGATTTCCTGAGCGGGGGGACCTTGCGGGGGCTGTAGGATTTCAGTCCTTCACGGTGTAGTGTGTTACCGATTGTTCTCTTGGTGACTATGGTCCCAGCTGAGATCATGGAGAAGATTCTCCGGTGTAGTTCTGGGCGGATTCCTCACCGTTCTCCTGATCATTGATCCTCCACGAGGTGAGATCTTCCATGGAGCCCCAGACCGAGGAGATCCATCGTTATTTTGTGAATAATAATCCCACCAACTGTTGTCACCTCTCACCAAGCTGCTCGGCGACGGTCTTGTAGCCCATTCCAGCCTTGTGTAGGTCTCCAATCTTCTCCCCGACATCCTTGGACAGATCTTTGGTCTTCTCCATGGGGGAGAGATTGGAATCTGATTGATTGCTTCTGTGGACAGGTGTCTTTTAGGGCCAGTGCACACCAGATACAGTTCCCTGCAGTTCCATTTTTTTCTACACCAATACAGTCAGTTCCGGTCAGTTTGGTGCAGAAATTGACCAGAAACTTACCAGAAACTGACTGCATGGTGTGAACGGGAGCCATTGGAATACATGGAAAACACTGTGCATGCATTTTTAGTGCAGAAAAAAAGCGCACGGTACTGAACGGAATTGCGTCTGGTGTGAACTGGCCCTTAAAGTGTTTGTAAACCCTTACAACCAACCTTGACCTACAGGTAAGCCTAGATTAAGGCTTACCTGTAGGTTCAAGAAATATCTCCTAAACCTATATGGTTTAGGAGATATTTACCCGAAGACAGCCACCGCTGTCTACGGTGCATGCGCCGTAGACAGCGGCGCGCGGGCGCAATGGGCAGGCTGCAGATCGCGGAGATATGCTGCGAGTGTCGGCTCCCATGCGCATGCGTGGGAGTGACGTCATCGCTGCTCCGGCGAATCACAGCGCCGGAGCAGCGAGACCCCAAAGTGACTCCGGGATCCATGGCAGCGGCGGACATGAAGACGGCGGACATGAAGACAGAGGACCGCTTCGGGGGCTTCGTTCTCAGGTAAGTTATTCATAATGAGCTAGTATGCTATGCATACTAGCTCATTATGCCTTTGCCTTGCAGGGTGTGTTTTTTTTTATTTTATTTTTTAGCCTTTACTTCCTCTTTAAAGAGGTAACAAGCTGAGATTAGGAGCACTCCCTTTAAGAGAGTGCTCCTAATCTCAACTCGTTACCTATATAGAAGACACCTGGGAGCCAGAAATCTTGTAGATCGATAGGGGATCAATTACTTATTTCACTCATTTAAATGCAAAACAATTTAAAACTGTTTTTAAATGTGTTTTTCTGGATATTTTTGTTGTTATTCTGTCCCTCACTGTTGTAATAAAACGACCATTAAAATTATAGACTGATCATTTCTTTCAGTGGGCAAATGTACAAAATCAGCAGGGGGTCAAATACCTTTTTCCCCCCTCACTGTATACTCCATAGAGGGAGGAGGAAACCGAATGTCCTCACTTACTACTGGCATGATTTACTAAACTAGACACACCTACATCATTGTGTCAGGACATCCGTGGAGAAGGTTCTATTAGAATAACCAACACATGTGACTGGTAGAGAAGACGGAAGCCCTCAGGGGCCCCTTAACACTATCGCTGAGGTGATGTGTGTTACTGCATTACCAAAGCGAACCGAAAAAGTGCATGTAGACACACAAGAAAAGTGTACAAGGGTGTGTTATATGGGGCCCTCCCAAAGAGGAAAGACCCTTCCCTAACCCCCCCCCCCCCCAGGTGCAAAACTCTTGATGTGGGCAAGGCACACTCAGCTCCAACTAGCCAAAAGGCCTGGCGGACCCCTGTCCTCGTAGACAAAAGACCTGGTAGACCCCTGTCCTCGTAGACAAAAGGCCTGGTAGACCCCTGTCCTCGTAGACAAAAGACCTGGTAGACCCCTGTCCTCGTAGACAAAAGGCCTGGTAGACCCCTGTCCTCGTAGACAAAAGGCCTGGTAGACCCCTGTCCTCGTAGACAAAAGACCTGGTGGACCCCTGTCCCCGTAGACAAAAGACCTGGTGGACCCCTGTCCTCGTAGACAAAAGGCCTGGTAGACCCCTGTCCTCATAGACAAAAGGCCTGGTAGACCCCTGTCCTCATAGACAAAGGGCCTGGTGGACCCCTGTCCTCATAGACAAAAGGCCTGGTGGACCCCTGTCCCCGTAGACAAAAGGCCTGGTGGACCCCTGTCCCCGTAGACAAAAGGCCTGGCGGACCCCTGTCCCCATAGACAAAAGGCCTGGTGGACCTCTGTCCTCATAGACAAAAGGCCTGCTGGACCCCTGTCCTCGTAGGCAAAAGGCCCGGTGGACCCCTGTCCTCATAGACAAAAGGCCTGGTGGACCCTGTATAAACAGAAAAGTCAGTGTTACTACCCATACAACACATAGATAGCAGAGCTCCTGGGTGCTCGACCCACGGTCGCTGGCTGAGTAGAGTAATGTGGAAAAAAATGATCCGCACTCCGGTTGTTGCCTTAAAATGTCTTGATTTTATTGAATAGTCACAGTGGACAAACGCAGATTGAGTCAGTTGACGCGTTTCAGCCTAAAAGGCCTTATTCATAACCCCATAAGTTAGTGGACCCCTGTCCTCGTAGACAAAACGCCTGACGGACCCCTGTCCTCGTTAACAAAGAACCTGGTGGACCCCTGTCTTCGTAGACAAAAGGCCTGGTGGACCCCTGTCCTTGAAGACAAAATGCCTGGCGGACCCATGTCTTTGCAGACAAAAGGCTTGACGAACCCATGCCCTCGTAGACAAAAAGCCTGGTGGACCCCACTCCTCATAGAAGCACCTCAAAGCCTGCCTGGCAGACCCCTGTCCTCGTTGAGTAAAGGCCTGGTGGACCCCTGTCCTCGTTGAGTAAAGGCCTGGTGGACCCCTGTCCTCGTTGAGTAAAGGCCTGGTGGACCCCTGTCCTTGTAGACAAAAACCCTGGTGGACCCCTGTCCTCGTTGAGTAAAGGCCTGGCAGACCCCTGTCCTCGTTGAGTAAAGGCCTGGCGGACCCCTGTCCTTGTTGAGTAAAGGCCTGGTGGACCCCTGTCCTTGTTGAGTAAAGGCCTGGTGGACCCCTGTATTTGTTGAGTAAAGGCCTGGTGGACCCGTCCTCGTTGAGTAAAGGCCTGGCAGACCCCTGTCCTCGTTGAGTAAAGGCCTGGTGGACCCCTGTCCTCGTAGACAAAAGGCCTGGTGGACCCCTGTCCTCGTTGAGTAAAGGCCTGGTGGACCCCTGTCCTTGTAGACAAAAACCCTGGTGGACCCCTGTCCTCATTGAGTAAAGGCCTGGCAGACCCGTGTCCTCGTTGAGTAAAGGCCTGGCAGACCCCTGTCCTCGTTGAGTAAAGGCCTGGTGGACCCCTGTCCTCGGGATCAGGCTAAGCCGACCACCATATACTAGGTTAGGATCTCTTCTGAAGAGGAAGGACCCCTTCCTGACCTCCCCCCAGGTTGGAGAACTCTTCATGTGGACCCCAGTCCTTGTGATCAGCCGACCAATGAGTACGAGTAGAGGGGCGTTCCTGAACAGAGACCCCCAAAGCTGGGGAGGAAGGACCCTAGGGGGCCACACATTCTCTCCCTAGACTCCAAGGTAGGCATAAAGACCCCACACCCCTTTACCATAACGCAACGTGTTACATGCATTGGTGTAGATGTATGAGTGGCACCCCAAATAATCCTTCTGGTGGCCAAGCAGCACACTGAGAAGCAAATTTTACGTGCGTCGCCATTTCTAGTCGGTGTACTGCAACGCATGTCCATTGATAGGTGTGTTGGGGGGGGGGGGGGGCATTTAAATCAATGACACCGCATCCCACCAATACATTCAACCTGCGCTGCTGCACGTCACCACGACAACATGGTGCGACTCGGCTGTACCCGGACGCACTGTACGTTGTTCGGTGGATTCCCCCTCCCTTACCAAATTCTAAGTGAATTTAACATTTTTGGGGGGAAAATATTAAAATTCTCAGCGATCTGGAGGCAGGAAGGACGCAGGATGCCGCTGATCTGCACAGCACTGCGCCACTGAGTCGTCTATGGGGCTCAATGACTGTCATTTAGGCTCTATTCAAACTTCTGCGACTCCAAAGTCGTGCAATTTCCATGGCGACTTTGAGGCTTCTTTCACACTTGTGCGACTTGAAACCCCCGACTTATGAGGCCCCAAGTCGCAGGACATGCGATATTCAATGTATTTCTATGAGACCCGTTCCTACTGACACTACAGAAGCGGCTGCAACTTCAGAAAAGGCACTGTTTTGGTCCAACCTTTCATGCGACTTTGCTCCAGAGAATGTAAAGCCAGTTGAGAGTCGCACCAAAAGTCGTTCCAACATCACACTGGAAATCGCACGACCTTGGAGGCGCGGCTAATGTGAAACCAGCCTGCAACGCTGAATGGGTGTGACTTTTGGCACAACTGTCGCATAGATAACATTAGAATGTGACTTTCATGCGACTTTTGAGAGTTTACATTGCAGTCTATGGCACTCAAGTCGGAACCAAAGTAGTGCAGGGACCGTTTTAATCATTTCAGCCCCAGAAGATTTACCCCCCCCCCCCCTTCATGGCCAGGCCATTTTTTGCGAAACGGCACTGAGTTACTTTAACTGACATTTGCGCGGTCGTGCGACGTTGCACCCAAACAAAAATTATGTCCTTTAAATTCCACAAATAGAGCTTTATTTTGGTGGTATTTGATCACCTCTGTGTTTTTTATTTTTTCCACCATAAACAAAAAAAGAGCGACAATTTTGTAAAAAAAATATATATATATATATATATATATATATATATATCATTAAAAAAATTAAAAATATATAAAAAAAATCGAATTTCTTCATCAGTTTAGGGCAATATATATCCTGCTACATATTTTTGGTAAAAAAAGTCCCAATAAGTGTATATTGATTGGTTTGCACAAAGGTTATCGCGTCTACAAACTATGGGATAGATTTATGGAATTTATATATATATATTTTTTTTTACTGGTGATGATGGCAATGAGCTATCTTTAGCGGGACTGCAACATTGCGGCGGACAAATCTGACACTAACTGACAACTTTTGGGGACCAGTGACACCAATACAGTGATCAGTGGTAAAAAAAAAAAAAAATGCACTGTCACTGTACTAATGACACTGGCAGGGAAGGGGTTACCATCAGGGGCGATCAAAGGCTTAAATGTGTTCCCTGGGAGTGTTTTCAAACTGTGGGGAGGTGCTTTGGCTGGGGGGGGGGATGGAACAGAGATCCGTGTTCCTGCTTAGCACAAACACAAGTTCTCCATCTTCCCCTCAGACAGAACATCGCTCTGCCTCTCCTCAGAGCGGTCGGCGGGCCCCGGCAAGCCATCGCATTCGCCGGAGCTGCTGATTGGCTCCCGCTTTGTCCTCTGAGCGGCCGAGGAGTCCTCTGAGTGGCCAAGGAGTCCTCTGAGCGCTCGAGTGGCCGAGGAGTCCTCTGAGCGGCCGAGGAGTCCTCTGAGCGGTCGAGGGGTCCTCTGAGAGGCTGAGGAGTCCTCTGAGAGGCCGAGGAGTAATGTGAGTGGCCGAGGAGACCTCTGAGTGGCCGAGGAGTCCTCTGAGCGGCCGAGGAGACCTCTGAGAGGCCGAGGAGTCCTCTGAGAGGCCGAGGAGTAATGTGAGTGGCCGAGGAGACCTCTGAGTGGCCGAGGAGTCCTCTGAGCAGCCGAGGAGACCTCTGAGCGGCGAGGAGTCCTCTGCTGAGCGGCCGAGGAGTCCTCTGAGTGGCCGAGGAGTCCTCTGAGCGGCCGAGGAGACCTCTGAGCGGCCGAGGAGTTCTGTGAGTGGCCGAGGAGACCTCTGAGTGGCCAAGGAGTCCTCTGAGCGGCGAGGAGTCCTCTGCTGAGCGGCCGAGGAGTCCTCTGAGAGGCCGAGGAGTTCTGTGAGTGGCCGAGGAGACCTCTGAGTGGCCAAGGAGTCCTCTGAGCGGCCGAGGAGTCCTCTGCTGAGCGGTCGAGGAGTCCTCTGAGAGGCCGAGGAGTCCTCTGAGCGGCCGAGGAATCCTCTGAGAGGCCGAGGAGTTCTGTGAGTAGCCGAGGAGTCCTCTGAGAGGCCGAGGAGTTCTGTGAGTGGCCGAGGAGTCCTCTGAGAGGCCGAGGAGTTCTGTGAGTGGCC
This sequence comes from Lithobates pipiens, assembly GCF_037356315.1. Classification (NCBI taxonomy): domain Eukaryota; kingdom Metazoa; phylum Chordata; class Amphibia; order Anura; family Ranidae; genus Lithobates; species Lithobates pipiens. The sequence continues at coordinate 126,262 of NW_027507703.1, read as the reverse complement.
GAGGAGTCCTCTGAGAGGCCGAGGAGTTCTGTGAGCGGCCGAGGAGACCTCTGAGAGGCCGAGGAGTCCTGTGAGCGGCCGAGGAGACCTCTGAGAGGCCGAGGAGTTCTGTGAGTGGCCGAGGAGTCCTCTGAGAGGCCGAGGAGTTCTGTGAGCGGCCGAGGAGTCCTCTGAGAGGCAGAGGAGACCTCTGAGAGGCAGAGGAGACCTCTGAGTGGCCGAGGAGTCCTCTGAGTGGCCGAGGAGAACTCCAATTGCAGCGGGAGCGGGTTTTCCAGGACGGCGGCGCGTGCGCGCACCCCAGACCCCATGCACGAAATCACGTACAGGTATGTGATTTTGCACAGGAGGGCCGCCCTACCGCGGTATATCTGTGTGGGGGGCGGTCCATAAGTGGTTAAAGCGCGACATGTTAGGTGTCTACTTACTCAGCATAACATCATCTTTCACATTATATAACAAAAATTGCTCTAACTTTACATTTTTTTTTTTTTCATTAATGTGTATTTTTTTCCCCAAAAATTGCGTTTGAAACACCTAAAATATTGACAAAAAATATTACATTACAACAATCGACATTTTATTCCCCAGGGTCTCTGTAATAAAATGTTTATATAATGTTTGGGGGTTCTAAGCAATTTTCTAGCAAACAATACCGATTTTTACTTGTAAACAACAAATGTCAGAAAAAGTCCGACTCTTAAAGTGGATAAGTCGCACGGTTGTGATTGAAAAGCATGGAGTGCGACTTTAGGCTCCGTTCACACTCGTAGCGACTTGTTGTGTGACTTTGGACACTAAAGTCACATGACAAGTCACGCTCCATCAGACGCAGCCTGTGACTTGTCACTGTACTGGCCGGCTGCCGGTGTTCTGCCGTATAGTGTCCGGCCATCAAATAGTGTCCGGACCGTACTGCACTGAACGGCGCCTGCGCTGTGAGTGGAGGCGGTAGCCCCACCATCCAAGTGGACATAGGGTTGTGAATATAGCTCGCCGCGCTTCGGGCTCGGCCTCGCTGCGCTCGGCTCTTTTTTATTCCTACTTTATGTCCACTTGGATGGTGGGGATAGAGCCTGGACTCACGGCGCAGGCGCCGTTCATCCTCGGCAATTTTCGGAATCTGTGTTGCTGTGTACTGCGCATGCACCATGTGACCGCTGTAGACAAATCACAGCAGGTCACATGACAATTGTAAGCAATGGATGGCTTCCTTTCATGCCATCCATTTGTGCACAATTGTGTTGCTAGCTGTGATTGGTCACAGCGATCACATGGTATAGATGGGGCCAATCACAACAATACACGCTGAATGAATCAGTTTCATTCAATAAAAATGGTTGCTGATACCAGTGAAATTCACTGTTTTAAGCAATCATAATGTGTAAAAAAGAACAAAAAAAAATCCTGATCACTTCCTCAGAGTAGTACAATGTTACTATGGTAACATTATATTGCTCGGGTCACAGTGTGTAAAAAAAAAAAAAAAGGAAAGAAAATAAATGTAATAACAAAGAAAAAACTATTCAAAAAATTATATATATATATATTTTTTTTTTTTTTTTTTATTGTTTATTCTTTTCTGTGACTTTTTTTGTTTTGCAATTTTTTTGTTAAAAAAAAAATTATATATATTTAAATATATATATATTATTATTTTTTAACAAAAAAATTCCAAAACAAAAAAAGTCACAAAAAAAGAAAAAACTATTAAAAAAAGATATAAATATATATTTTTTTTAACCATACTGTCACCATATTTTTTTTTCTTGTTTTTTCTTTTTTATGACTTTTTTTTGTTTTACGATTTTTTTGTTAAAAAAATTAAAAAAAATAAAAATAAAATATATATATATATATATTATTATTTTTTTAACAAAAAAATTCCAAAACAAAAAAAGTCACAAAAAAATATATATATATTTTTTTTACCATACTGTCACCAGTGAGCGTCCCTGATCACCACCACACCTGTTATATGATGACACCACACTGCACTGGTGACAAAATTGTGATTTTTATTTTTTTATTTCTTAATTTCCCCCCCAAAAAAACGCATTCCAGTCCTAATAAACAATAAATTGCAACAGCACTGTCTAATGGCATCTAATTTTCATCTCATATACCGGGACTTACATGACTGAGTCATCTCTGAGCTGTCATCACGGTCCAGGAAGTTGAAGGTGACCATGGATGATGCCTGAACAAAGATGGTGCCGTCCTTCGGGAGAGGAGATCAGGTGACGGCATTGTCAGGGGGAGTCCTGTGATCTCTGTAAAAGCGAAGAGTTATATAGACACACATTAGTCAGCATGAGAACTATAGCTGATGCTGGGGGTATGGGGGAAATCCTATAACATGTCAGTGTGTTAGAAAACATCCGATGGAGATATGTCCACACATGGCCGAGGAGACCTCTGAGTGGCCAAAGAGACCTCTGAGCGGCCGAGGAGTCCTGTGAGCAGCCGAGGAGTCCTCTGAGAGGCCGAGGAGTCCTGTGAGCAGCCGAGGAGTCCTCTGAGAGGCCGAGGAGTCCTGTGAGCTTCCGAGGAGACCTCTGAGCGGCCGAGGAGTCCTCTGAGAGGCCGAGGAGTCCTGTGAGCGTCCAAGGAGACCTTAGAGGCCGAGGAGTCCTCTGAGCGGCCGAGGAGTCCTCTGAGAGGCCGAGGAGTCCTGTGAGCGGCCGAGGAGTCCTGTGAGCGGCTGAGGAGTCCTCTGAGAGGCCGAGGAGACCTCTGAGCGGCCGAGGAGTCCTCTGAGAGGCCGAGGAGTCCTGTGAGCGTCCGAGGAGACCTCTTAGAGGCCGAGGAGTCCTCTGAGCGGCCGAGGAGTCCTCTGAGAGGCCGAGGAGTCCTGTGAGCGGCCGAGGAGTCCTGTGAGCGGCCGAGGAGTCCTCTGAGAGGCCGAGGAGACCTCTGAGCGGCCGAGGAGTCCTCTGAGAGGCCGAGGAGTCCTGTGAGCGGCCGAGGAGTCCTGTGAGCGGCCGAGGAGTCCTCTGAGAGGCCGAGGAGTCCTGTGAGCGGCCGAGGAGTCCTGTGAGCGGCCGAGGAGACCTCTTAGAGGCCGAGGAGTCCTCTGAGCGGCCGAGGAGTCCTCTGAGAGGCTGAGGAGTCCTGTGAGCGGCCGAGGAGTCCTGTGAGCGGCCGAGGAGTCCTCTGAGAGGCCGAGGAGACCTCTGAGCGGCCGAGGAGTCCTCTGAGAGGCCGAGGAGACCTCTGAGCGGCCGAGGAGTCCTCTGAGAGGCCGAGGAGTCCTGTGAGCGTCCGAGGAGACCTCTTAGAGGCCGAGGAGTCCTCTGAGCGGCCGAGGAGTCCTCTGAGAGGCCGAGGAGTCCTGTGAGCGGCCGAGGAGTCCTGTGAGCGGCCGAGGAGTCCTCTGAGAGGCCGAGGAGACCTCTGAGCGGCCGAGGAGTCCTCTGAGAGGCCGAGGAGTCCTGTGAGTGGCCGAGGAGTCCTGTGAGCGGCCGAGGAGTCCTGTGAGCGGCCGAGGAGTCCTCTGAGAGGCCGAGGAGTCCTGTGAGCGGCCGAGGAGTCCTGTGAGCGGCCGAGGAGACCTCTTAGAGGCCGAGGAGTCCTCTGAGCGGCCGAGGAGTCCTCTGAGAGGCCGAGGAGTCCTGTGAGCGGCCGAGGAGTCCTCTGAGAGGCCGAGGAGACCTCTGAGCGGCCGAGGAGTCATCTGAGAGGTCGAGGAGTCCTGTGAGCGGCCGAGGAGTCCTCTGAGAGGCCAAGGGGTCCTGTGAGCGTCCGAGGAGACCTCTGAGAGGCCGAGGAGTCCTCTGAGAGGCCGAGGAGTCCTGTGAGCAGCCGAGGAGTCCTCTGAGAGGCCGAGGAGTCCTGTGAGCGTCCGAGGAGACCTCTGAGAGGCCAAGGAGTCCTCTGAGTGGCCGAGGAGTCCTCTGAGAGGCCGAGGAGTCCTGTGAGCGGCCGAGGAGTCCTCTGAGAGGCCGAGGAGACCTCTGAGCGGCCGAGGAGTCCTCTGAGAGGCCGAGGAGTCCTGTGAGCGGCCAAGGAGTCCTCTGAGAGGCCGAGGAGACCTCTGAGCGGCCAAAGAGACCTCTGAGTGGCCAAAAAGTCCTCTGAGTGGCCGAGGAGACCTCTGAGCGGCTGAGGAGTCCTCTGAGCGGCCGAGGAGTCCTGTGAGTGGCCGAGGAGTCCTGTGAGTGGCCGAGGAGTCCTCTGAGAAGCCGAGGAGACCTCTGAGCGGCCGAGGAGTCCTCTGAGCGGCCAAGGAGTCCTCTGAGCGGTCGAGTGGCCGAGGAGTTCTGTGAGTGGCCGAGGAGACCTCTGAGTGGCCGAGGAGTCCTCTGAGCGGCGAGGAGTCCTCTGCTGAGCGGCCGAGGAGTCCTCTGAGCGGTCGAGTGGCCGAGGAGTCCTGTGAGCGGCCAAGGAGTCCTCTGAGAGGCCGAGGAGTCCTGTGAGCGGCCGAGACCTCTGAGTGGCCGAGGAGTCCTCTGAGAGGCCGAGGAGTTCTGTGAGTGGCCGAGGAGACCTCTGAGTGGCCGAGGAGTCCTCTGAGAGGCCGAGGAGTCCTGTGAGCGGCTGAGGAGACCTCTGAGCGGCGAGGAGTCCTCTGCTGAGCGGTCAAGGAGTCCTCTGAGAGGCCGAGGAGTCCTCTGAGAGGCCGAGGAGTCCTGTGAGCGGCCGAGGAGACCTCTGAGAGGCCGAGGAGTTCTGTGAGCGGCCGAGGAGTCCTCTGAGAGGCAGAGGAGACCTCTGAGCGGCCGAGGAGTCCTCTGCTGAGCGGCCGAGGAGACCTCTGCGTGGTCGAGGAGACCTCTGAGCGGCCGAGGAGTCCTCTGCTGAGCCGAGGAGACCACTGAGCGGTGATGGGGGAGGGGTGTAGAGGAGGTGTTGGTGATGGGGGGAGGGGTGTAGAGGAAGTGTTGGTGATGGGGGGGGGTGTAGAGGAGGTGTTGGTGATGGGGGAGGGGTGTAGGGGAGGTGTTGGTGATGGGGGGGTGTAGAGGAGGTGTTGGTGATGTGGGGGAGGGGTGTAGAGGAGGTGTTGGTGATGGGGGAGGGGTGTAGAGGGGGTGTTGGTGATGGGGGAGGGGTGTAGAGGAGGTGTTGGTGATGGGGGGTGTAGAGGAGGTGTTGGTGATGGGGGAGGGGTGTAGGGGAGGTGTTGGTGATGGGGAGGGGTGTAGAGGAGGTGTTGGTGATGGGGGAGGGGTGTAGAGGAGGTGTTGGTGATGGGGAGGGGTGTAGAGGAGGTGTTGGTGATGGGGGAGGGGTGTAGAGGAAGTGTTGGTGATGGGGGAGGGGTGTAGAGGGGGTGTTGGTGATGGGGGATGGGAGTGATAGTGATGGGGGAGGGGTGTAGAGGTGTTGGTGATGGGGGGGTGTAGAGGGGGTGTTGGTGATGGGGGGGGGGGTGTAGAGGAGGTGTTGTTGATGGGGGATGGGAGTAATAGTGATGGGGTAGGGGAGTGATAGTGATGGGGGAGGGGTGTAGAGGAGGTGTTGGTGATGGGGGAGGGGTGTAGGTGATGGGGGAGGGGTGTAGAGGGGGTGTTGGTGGTGGGCGAGGGGTGTAGAGGAGGTGTTGTTGATGGGGGAGGGGTGTAGGTGATGGGGGAGGGGTGTAGAGGGGATGTTGGTGATGGGGTAGGGGAGTGATAGTGATGGGGGAGGGGAGTGATAGTGATGGGGGAGGGGTGTAGAGGGGGTGTTGGTGATGGTGTAGGGGAGTGATAGTGATGGGGGAGGGGAGTGATAGTGATGGGGGAGGGGTGTAGAGGAGGTGTTGTTGATGGGGGAGGGGTGTAGGTGATGGGGGAGGGGTGTAGAGGGGGTGTTGGTGATGGTGTAGGGGAGTGATAGTGATGGGGGAGGGGAGTGATAGTGATGGGGGAGGGGTGTAGAGGGGGTGTTGGTGATGGTGTAGGGGAGTGATAGTGATGGGGGAGGGGAGTGATAGTGATGGGGGAGGGGTGTAGAGGGGGTGTTGGTGATGGTGTAGGGGAGTGATAGTGATGGGGGAGGGGTGTAGAGGGGGTGTTGGTGATGGTGTAGGGGAGTGATAGTGATGGGGGAGGGGAGTGATAGTGATGGGGGAGGGGTGTAGAGGAGGTGTTGTTGATGGGGGGGTGTTGGTGATGGGGGAGGGGTGTAGAGGAGGTGTTGGTGATGGGGTAGGGGAGTGATAGTGATGGGGGAGGGGTGTAGAGGAGGTGTTGGTGATGGGGGAGGGGAGTAATAGTGATGGGGGAGGGGTGTAGAGGAGGTGTTGGTGATGGGGGAGGGGTGTAGAGGAGGTGTTGGTGATGGGGGAGGGGTGTAGAGGAGGTGTTGGTGATGGGGGAGGGGTGTAGAGGAGGTGTTGGTGATGGGGGAGGGGTGTAGAGGAGGTGTGGGTGATGGGGGAGGGGTGTAGAGGAGGTGTTGGTGATGGGGGAGGGGTGTAGAGGAGGTGTGGGTGATGGGGGAGGGGTGTAGAGGAGGTGTTGGTGATGGGGGAGGGGAGTGATAGTGATGGGGGAGGGGTGTAGAGGAGGTGTTGGTGATGGGGGAGGGGAGTGATAGTGATGGGGGAGGGGTGTAGAGGAGGTGTTGGTGATGGGGTAGGGGAGTGATAGTGATGGGGGGTGTAGCAGAGATTGGGGGAGATCTCATTGTCCTTCCTCTAGGGGGCGCAGGCATTACAGTTGCCCTCAGACAGGGAGGGGGTGGGGGATGGGGCGTCAATCTCCTTTCCCTCCCGTGTATGGAGGACTCCGGACATCCCTGACCAATCACCGTGCTCCATGCGCTCCGCTCACCTTCTCCTCGGAGGCGGAAGTCCCTCCCACACGGCCGGCCTGCACATGTCGCCATGGTAACCCATTCCTCCCTGCGTCAGCGTCAGGCTCAATAGTAAGCCCCGCCCCCTCTAGAGTTCCGGTATTCGGAATTGGGATCCATTTAAAGGTATTATTTAGGAAATATTTTTGCTGATTTTCATTTCTCTGCATTTTGGTAAAAACAAAAAAAACAGTTGTTTACAATTTTTTTTTTGGTTCCAGCATCATGTGCTTCCTACAGGAGCTGCACGCCGCGTTCCTGCGGTATCTGGGATGCCTGCTCAGTGCATTGCTGGCCTTATCTTCATGCCACGCGCTCTGGAAGAGTCGGCGACGCCGGAACGCTCCACCAGAGATCATCACCACAGCGCCCAAGAAGAGTGAGAAGACTTTGGAACGCCCAGTCTCTCCACCACAGGCGCTGTGCACACCAGCGATCATTTCCCGGACGCCCATGCAGGGCTGGGAACGCCCAGTCTCCCCACCGCTGGCGCTGTGCACACCAGCGATCATTCTCCCGAACGCCCATGCAGGGCTGGGAACGCCCAGTCTCTCCACCACAGGCGCTGTGCACACCAGCAATCATTTCCCGAACGCCCATGCAGGGCTGGGAACGCCCAGTCTCCCCACCACAGGCGCTGTGCACACCAGTGATCATTTCCCGAACGCCCATGCAGGGCTGGGAACGCCCAGTCTCCCCACCACAGGCGCTGTGCACACCAGCGATCATCTCCCGAACGCCCATGCAGGGCTGGGAACGCCCAGTCTCCCACCGCTGGCGCTGTGCACACCAGCGATCATTTCCCGAACGCCCATGCAGGGCTGGAAACGCCCAGTCTCCCCACCGCTGGGGTCGCGCTCACCGGAGAAAACCAAAAAGTGTTGGGAGTGCCCAGATTTTCCACCACAGGGGATCATCGCCATGCAACCTGAGGAGATTAAGGTGAAGGTCGAAGTCCTCCTAGAAGTAGTGAAGACAGGCCAGATTGCCCAGGGGGCGCCGTGGGATCACCTGACACTACTTCTATTGATGGTCCACGGCAGTGACCCCGAGGTGTCGTCATTTGCGGAGACCACGTTATGTCACGGCCTTCCTCATCTGTTTAGATGGCCTTACGTGTCACTGCTATACTGGAGAAGACAATATAGGGCAGCTAAGACAAAGGAAGAGCGCCTAGACTGCCTTTACAGCCTCCTTCAGAGGAAAGATCTTCTAAAGCCGGCGCTCCTTTATTGCATAAAGATGTTGTCCCACATAAAGGACACGGATGCGCTCGTTAAATACGTCAGCCAACTAAGAGACAGGATCCCTTACTCTGACGTGTTACCTACAGAACTGAGAAGACTCTACATGGACCTGCATACATCTAGCTTAGATGAATGTACCGCGAGGAGGGCACAACTCGCAATCCATATCCTGAAAGAAAAATGGCGCTGCCTGGGAACGCCCCTCCAGAAGGGCACCCTATCCATTGATTAGTGAGTGCTGGTGATAGATGGGGCGCCATGCCCAGCTGGGACTTTTGGCCACGTGGAGACCCTTTCTCAAGAGGGTGACTGCAGAAAGGAAAGAGCTTCATGTGCCTTTTTACTCACTTGTCTCCTGGGCCGGGCTAGGACCAGAGCAATTCTTATACCTTGCTGAAGGGCCGGCCATTGTATTATTTTGGCAGGTCTCCCGAAGAAAGAAGTCCACTTGGTTTTGAGCAGGTGGACCACGAGTACCCCAGTCCCCCTCACGATTTCCGGAACCGCACTCTGGGGGATCAGGGACAGGGTCCTTTCTTTTTGGGAGGGGGAGGCATGGATACACCCTGTGAACTTTTTTGTGTGCTTCATGTTTGTGTGCTTATGTGTAAGTTATGCTGTGTGCTAATAATGATTTTCATATGTACACAGATTGACCTGGGAGACAGGATTATACTGGGGGACAGACTGACCTAGGGGAATTATACTGCAGGGGACACACTGACCAGAGGGGAATTGTACTGGGGGGAACAGATTGACCTGTGGGGGGGATTATACTGGGGGACAGACTGACCTGGAGGAGAGGGGGAAGAATTATACTGGGGGAGCTGGCTGACCTGGAGGGGAGGGGGAAGGATTATACTAGGGGACAGACTGACCTGGAGGAGAGGTGGAAGGATTATTTTGGGGGACAGGCTGACCTGGAGGGGAGGGGGAAGGATTATACTGGGGGACAGACTGACCTGGAGGAGAGGGGAAAGGATTATACTGATTGACCTGGGGGGGAGGAAGGATTATACTGGGGGACAGACTGACATGAGGGGGGGATTGTACTGGAGAGGACACACTGACCAGAGGGGGATTGTACTGGGGGGAACAGATTGACCTGTGGGGGGGGATTATACTGGGGGACAGACTGACCTGGAGGAGAGGGGGAAGAATTATACTGGGGGGGGGGCTGGCTGACCTGGAGGGGAGGGGGAAGGATTATACTGGGGGACAGACTGACCTGGAGGAGAGGGGGAAGGATTATTTTGGGGGACAGACTGACCTGCAGGAGAGGGGGAAGGATTATTTTGGGGGACAGACTGACCTGCAGGACAGGGGGAAGGATTATTTTGGGGGACAGACTGACCTGGAGGAAAGGGGGAAGGATTATACTGGGGGACAGACTGACCTGGAGGGGAGGGGGAAGGATTATACTGGGGGACAGACTGACCTAGGGTGATTAAACTAGGGGAAAGATTGACCTGGGGATGATTATACTGGGGGGACAGACTGACCTGGGGGGGGGGATTGTACTGTGGGGACAGATTGACCTGTGGGTGTGGGGGGAGAATATACTGGGAGACAGACTGACCTAGGGTGATTTTACTGGGGGACAGATTGACCTGGGGGTGATTGTACTGGGGGGGGGGGCAGATTGTCCTGCAGTGGGGCAGGATTATATTGGGGGAAAGACTGACCTAGGGGGGTTATTCTGGGGGGGTAGAATGGCCCGGGGAAGGGAAAGATTTTACTGGGGACAGATTGATCTGGGGTGGATTGTACTTGGGGATAGATTGACCTTGTGTGATTTAAACATGCCCCTGAAGCCCCTCCCACCATTAACACAATTTGGCCACACCCACTGTTCACTGCTACGTGCACCACATTACTCTTTCTGTTGGGCGTGCCCAAAGGTGCCATGGGTTTTTTACAATCCTAGCAACACCCATGGCACAATGAAAACCACACCCACTCTTCACTAAGCACACCATGTTTTTTCATCAGGAGGCTCATGTTTTGATCTTGCACACAGGCCCACTGATTTCATTGTATTACACTTTAGCACCTGAAGCACTTTTTCCTTTTTTTTTTAATGTTGTTTTTGTTTGTGTTTTTGCACCGATACACTGTACTAGACATGTGTTAAAACGTGTTTTGTTTCCTTTTGAATAGAATTGTTATGTTATTAAATTTCGTTAATTCGTTTTGGAATTTGATATGTTTTGTTTCGTTTATTCATTTTCTAACGAATTCCAAATTTACAGAACAATTCGAATTCAGATCGGTCGAAAAAAAATAATCAACTGAGCTTAATTCTGTGTAAAGAATAGCTGGTTGTTAAGGAGCGTCAGTTGACAGCAGGTTTCCCCGCTGATATGTGAAATGTAAATAAAAGAAAGCACCTTGTTCCCATGTTGGTGGGGACAAGGGCCTCTTCCCCACAACCCTGGCCTGGTGGTTGTAGGGGTCTGTGGGCAGGGAGCTTATTGGGATCTAGAAGCCCATTTTAACAAGGGGCCCCCCCAGATCCCGGCTTCACATCATGCGAATGAGTATGAGGTTAATAGTATCCCTACTCATTAACCAAAAAGTGTTCAAAGGGATAATAAAAACACACCGCTGTTTGACAAGTCCTTTATTAGGTAATGAGTAAAATCACCGACCCGAATGAAAAAAAAAAAATGCTGCTCGCCGGACACGACTGTTCCCGCCCACACAGACAAATGACGGGTAAACGTAGGGGTGGGTGTTACCCGGTGATGTAATCGGGTGACCCTACCCCCATGTCTACTTCTTATTGGGCGAGTGCCATTCCCGAATCACAGATAAACATGGGGGTGGGGTTACCCGGTGATGTCACTGGTCGATCCCACCCCATAAAGACACTCGACCAATGAAAGGTAGACGTGGAGGTGGAGTCGCCCGGTTGCATCATACACGTTTACCTGTCATTCAGCTGTGTCCCTTGTCCCCGCATTTAAAAAACAAAAATAAAGATTTGTTTGGGTCAGCGCTTTTATGTTTTTTTTTTTTTAAACAAAGAACCCATCAAACACTATTGTTCTGTTTTTATTAACTTTTCCTTTTTTTGGTGGATGAGTAGGGGTACTATATGCCCCATATTTATTCATATATTGAGGCCAGGATCTGGGGGCTCCCTTGTTAAGTCAACCCCCGCACCCCCACAACCACCAAGCCAGGGTTGTGGGGAAGAGGCCCTTGTCCATATCAATATGGGGACAAGGTGTTTTGAGGGAGGAAAGGGAGCCTCTCCCCCCCTGCACAAAGCACCCCTTCCGTGTTGAAAGAATGTGCCCTGGCATGGTTGAGAAGGGGGGGCACTCGCTCGTCACCCCCCCATTTCCTGGCCTGCCGGGCTGCATGCTATGGATTTTGGGGGGACCCTGAAGGACCTGGTATGGATGGGGGGGGGGGAACCTGCTGATGAATCATCAGTTATTAAAGATGCGGTGGCCGGATTACCAACCCGCTCCTTGACAACCAGCTATTCTTCAAAAATAATTAAGATCAGTCGATCATTTTTTCATTGATCCAAATTTGAATCTTCTGGTCCACTGATCCATTGATCTACTCATCCACAGGTCCACTGATCTACTGGTCCACTGATCTACTCATCCACTGATCTACTCATCCACTGGTCCACTGACCTACTGGTTCACTGATCTACTCATTCACCGATCTACTCATCCACTGGTACACTGATCTACTGGTCCACTGACATACTGGTCCACTGATCTACTGGTCCACTGATCTACTCATCCACTGATCTACTGGTCCACTGATCTACTCATCCACTGATCTACTCATCCATTGATCTACTCATTCACTGATCTACTCATCCATTGATCTACTCATTCACTGATCTACTGGTCCACTAATCTACTCATTCACTGGTCCACTGATCTACTCATCCACTGATCTACTAGTCCACTGATCTACTCATCCACTCATCTACTCATCCACTGATCTACTAGTCAACTGATCTACTCATCCACTGATCTACTGGTCCACTGATCTACTCATCCACTGGTCCACTGATTTACTCATCCACTGATCTACTAGTCCACTGATCTACTCATCCACTGATCTACTCATCCACTGATCTACTAGTCCACTGATCTACTCATCCACTGATCTACTCATCCACTGATCTACTGGTCCACTGATCTACTCATCCACTGGTCCACTGATCTACTAGTCCACTGATCTACTCATCCACTGATCTACTCATCCACTGATCTACTGGTCCACTGATCTACTCATCCACTGGTCCACTCATCCACTGATCTACTCATCCACTGATCTACTGGTCCACTGATCTACTCATCCACTGGTCCACTGATCTACTCATCCACTGGTCCACTGATCTACACTCATCCACTGGTCCACTGATCTACACTCATCCACTGATCTACTAGTCCACTGATCTACTCATCCACTGAGCTACTCATCCACTGATCTACTGGTCCACTGATCTACTCATCCACTGGTCCACTGATCTACTAGTCCACTGATCTACTAGACAACCGATCTACTAGTTCACTGGTCTACTGGTCCATTGATCTACTGAATGATGGTTCAATGCTTTACAGGCTTCTGTGGGGAGAATAATAAATGAGGGGGGTCTATACACACTCCTGGTGTCTGTATCCATGGGAAGTGTGTGTATATCTGACAAGCCAAATGATGACTTTCAGGCGGAAGTGATCGGGAGGCTGTAGATTGCTTCCAAACCCCCTGGAAAAGTCTGTATCACCCCCCCCCCCCCCGATACCATGGCATGGCAGGTGCCACCAGCCCAGGGTAAGTAGAGGAAGCTCAGTGGACATGCATCCACTCTCCTTCACTTCTTGCTGACCTGGAAGTGACGAGTAAAATGTCACTTCCGGGTCCCCATGTTACTTTCCCCACCACGCTCTGCACTTCCTTAGATTCATTAGGTACGACATCTGGTGTACAAACAAAAACAGCGACTGCCCCAACCTGTAACTGGCCTTAACAGCAAGGAACACATAGAAGAGCAATACATGTCAAACAACTACCAAGAAATATTCCCAGCTCACCTTACCAGCCAGCCAGCAACAAACTGAATTGTCGTGTCTAACAACTGGAAGACATCTGGAGTCTTTTAGACCTCTGATGTCTCATTAAAGAGAATCTGTCAAAAGAAGAAAAGGTCCAAAACCTCCTGCGCATGAGTGTGGTGGGCTAGAGGCAATCTTCACGTGTATTCCCTTTTAGGATAACACCCAGGGATAAGTCCGGCCTTGCTGCCCTCTAATGACTGGGGAAGTCCGAACAGTACCTGCAAAAAACAAACAACCCCGAGGCAGTGGCTGTTTTTATTTGTCTCTATTAAATCCCCATCGGGATAATACATCAGGCTGGTGCGCCTTCACATACATGCATGTACAACCGTAAACACACCCATCAAGACTCTGCCCATAGAACCGCATCACACTAATCTGTGAGTGAAGAAACTACAAGTCCCATCTGCCACCATGGTAGATTTCTGCCAGTTCTCAAAGAACTGTAATGCCCCGTACATCCTGTCAGATTTTCTGACGGAAAATGTTCAAAGGAAGCTTTTTGTCGGAAATTCCGACCGTGTGTGGGCTCCATCGGACATTTTCCATCTGAAAATTTCCAACACAAAATTTGAGATCTGGATCTCAAATTTTCCAACAACAAAATCCGTTGTCGGAAATTCCGATCGTGTGTACACAATTCCGAAGCACAAAGATCTATGCATGCTTGGAATCGAGCAGAAGAGCCACACGGGTGCTGCCGTCAGCAAAAGACCTCAGGATGAAATGCCCAGTACCAGTGCTGCCGTTAGTGAAAGACCCCAGGATGAAATGCCCATTACCAGTGCTGTAGTATCACCCCCAAGTACCAGCATTGGAGTGTCACATCCCCCAAGTGTTAGGGCCACTACATACCTCCCAAATGCTTTTGCCAACCCAACACGACTGCCTTCTGAGGATCAGCAAGCATTTCCCCTTTCAACACACAGCCAGGTATATGGAAAACATTTTTTATTTATTTATTTATTCTTTCACTGATGAGGAGGCACTGATAGGTGACACTGATGAGGAGGCACAAATAGGTCACACTGATGGGCACTGACAGGTGACACTGATGTACACTAATAGGTGGCACTGATAGGTGACACTGATGAGGAGGCACTGAAGGGCACTGACAGGTGGCATTGATGTACACTAATAGGTGGCACTGATAAGGAGGCACTGACAGGCAGAACTGATAAGCGGCACTGATAGGTGACACTGATGAGGAGGCATTGAAGGGCAATGACATGTGGCACTAATGTCCACTGATAGGTGACACTGATGAGGAGGCACTAGTGGGCACTAATAGGTGACACTGATGAGGAGACACTGATGGGCACTGGTGGGACAGTGTCATCATATAACTGGTGTGAGGTGATCTGGGTGTCACCAGTACAGTACAGTGTCATCATATAACTGATCGGGGTGTCACCAGTACAGTACAGTGTCATCATATAACTGGTGTGAGGAGATCGGGGTGTCACCAGTACAGTACAGTGTCATCATATAACTGGTGTGAGGTGATCGGGGTGTCACCAGTACAGTACAGTGTCATCATATAACTGGTGTGAGGAGATCGGGGTGTCACCAGTACAGTACAGTGTCATCATATAACTGGTGTGAGGAGATCAGGGTGTCACCAGTACAGTACAGTGTCATCATATAACTGGTGTGAGGTGATCGGGGTGTCACCAGTACAGTACAGTGTCATCATATAACTGGTGTGAGGTGATCGGTGTGTCACCAGTACAGTACAGGGTCATCATATAACTGGTGTGAGGAGATCAGGGTGTCACCAGTACAGTACAGTGTCATCATATAACTGGTGTGAGGTGATCGGGGTGTCACCAGTACAGTACGGTGTCATCATATAACTGGTGCGAGGAGATCGGGGTGTCACCAGTACAGTACAGTGTCATCATATAACTGGTGTGAGGTGATCGGGGTGTCACCAGTACAGTACGGTGTCATCATATAACTGGTGTGAGGAGATCGGGTGTCACCAGTACAGTACAGTGTCATCATATAACTGGTGTGAGGTGATCGGGGTGTCACCAGTACAGTACGGTGTCATCATATAAATGAGGAGGCATTGAAGGGCAATGACATGTGGCACTAATGTCCACTGATAGGTGACACTGATGAGGAGACACTGATGGGCACTGGTGGGACAGTGTCATCATATAACTGGTGTGAGGTGATCTGGGTGTCACCAGTACAGTACAGTGTCATCATATAACTGATCGGGGTGTCACCAGTACAGTACAGTGTCATCATATAACTGGTGTGAGGTGATCAGGGTGTCACCAGTACAGTACAGTGTCATCATATAACTGGTGTGAGGTGATCGGGGTGTCACCAGTACAGTACAGTGTCATCATATAACTGGTGTGAGGTGATCGGGGTGTCACCAGTACAGTACAGTGTCATCATATAACTGGTGTGAGGAGATCGGGGTGTCACCAGTACAGTACAGTGTCATCATATAACTGGTGTGAGGAGATCAGGGTGTCACCAGTACAGTACAGTGTCATCATATAACTGGTGTGAGGTGATCGGGGTGTCACCAGTACAGTACAGTGTCATCATATAACTGGTGTGAGGTGATCGGTGTGTCACCAGTACAGTACAGGGTCATCATATAACTGGTGTGAGGAGATCAGGGTGTCACCAGTACAGTACAGTGTCATCATATAACTGGTGTGAGGAGATCGGGGTGTCACCAGTACAGTACAGTGTCATCATATAACTGGTGTGAGGTGATCGGGGTGTCACCAGTACAGTACAGTGTCATCATATAACTGGTGTGAGGAGATCGGGGTGTCACCAGTACAGTACAGTGTCATCATATAACTGGTGTGAGGTGATCGGGGTGTCACCAGTACAGTACGGTGTCATCATATAACTGGTGCGAGGAGATCGGGGTGTCACCAGTACAGTACAGTGTCATCATATAACTGGTGTGAGGTGATCGGGGTGTCACCAGTACAGTACGGTGTCATCATATAACTGGTGCGAGGAGATCGGGGTGTCACCAGTACAGTACAGTGTCATCATATAACTGGTGTGAGGAGATCGGGGTGTCACCAGTACAGTACGGTGTCATCATATAACTGGTGTGAGGAGATTGGGGTGTCACCAGTACAGTACGGTGTCATCATATAACTGGTGTGAGGTGATCGGGGGGGCCCCAGTACAGTACAGTGTCTTCATATAACTGGTGTGAGGAGATCGGGGTGTCACCAGTACAGTACGGTGTCATCATATAACTGGTGTGAGGAGATTGGGGTGTCACCAGTACAGTACAGTGTCATCATATAACTGGTGTGAGGTGATCGGGGTGTCACCAGTACAGTACGGTGTCATCATATAACTGGTGTGAAGTGATCGGGGTGTCACCAGTACAGTACGGTGTCATCATATAACTGGTGTGAGGAGATTGGGGTGTCACCAGTACAGTACAGTGTCATCATATAACTGGTGTGAGGTGATCGGGGTGTCACCAGTACAGTGTCATCATATAACTGGTGTGAGGAGATCGGGGTGTCACCAGTACAGTGTCATCATATAACTGGTGTGAGGAGATCGGGGTGTCACCAGTACAGTACAGTGTCATCATATACCTGGTGTGAGGTGATCAGGGTGTCACCAGTACAGTACAGTGTCATCATATAACTGGTGTGAGGTGATCTGGGTGTCACCATTACAGTACAGTGTCATCATATAACTGGTGTGAGGTGATCGGGGTGTCACCAGTACAGTACAGTGTCATAATATACCTGGTGTGAGGTGATCAGGGTGTCACCAGTACAGTGTCATCATATAACTGGTGTGAGGTGATCAGGGTGTCACCTGTACAGTGTCATCATATACCTGGTGTGAGGTGATCAGGGTGTCACCAGTACAGTGTCATCATATAACTGGTGTGAGGTGATCGGGGTGTCACCAGTACAGTACAGTGTCATCATATAACTGGTGTGAGGAGATCGGGGTGTCACCAGTACAGTACAGTGTCATCATATAACTGGTGTGAGGAGATCGGGGTGTCACCAGTACAGTACAGTGTCATCATATAACTGGTGTGAGGTGATCAGGGTGTCACCAGTACAGTACAGTGTCATCATATAACTGGTGTGAGGTGATCGGGGTGTCACCAGTACAGTACAGTGTCATCATATAACTGGTGTGAGGAGATCGGGGTGTCACCAGTACAGTGTCATCATATAACTGGTGTGAGGTGATCGGGGTGTCACCAGTACAGTACAGTGTCATCATATAACTGGTGTGAGGTGATCGGGGAGTCCCCAGTACAGTACAGTGTCATCATATAACTGGTGTGAGGTGATCGGGGTGTCACCAGTACAGTGTCATCATATAACTGGTGTGAGGTGATCGGGGTGTCACCAGTACAGTACAGTGTCATCATATAACTGGTGTGAGGTGATCGGGGTGTCACCAGTTCAGTGTTATCATATAACTGGTGTGAGGTGATCGGGGTGTCACCAGAACAGTGTCATCATATAACTGGTGTGAGGTGATCGGGGTGTCACCAGAACAGTACAGTGTCATCATATAACTGGTGTGAGGTGATCGGGGTGTCACCAGTACAGTACAGTGTCATCATATAACTGGTGTGAGGTGATCAGGGTGTCACCAGTACAGTACAGTGTCATCATATAACTGGTGTGGGGAGATCGGGGTGTCACCAGTACAGTGTCATCATATAACTGGTGTGAGGTGATCGGGGTGTCACCAGTACAGTACAGTGTCATCGTATAACTGGTGTGAGGAGATCGGGGTGTCACCAGTACAGTACAGTGTCATCATATAACTGGTGTGAGGTGATCGGGGTGTCACCAGTACAGTACAGTGTCATCATATAACTGGTGTGAGGAGATCGGGGTGTCACCAGTACAGTACAGTGTCATCATATAACTGGTGTGAGGAGATCGGGGTGTCACCAGTACAGTACAGTGTCATATAACTGGTGTGAGGTGATCGGGGTGTCACCAGTACAGTACAGTGTCATATAACTGGTGTGAGGTGATCGGGGTGTCACCAGTACAGTACAGTGTCATCATATAACTGGTGTTAGGAGATCGGGGTGTCACCAGTACAGTACAGTGTCATCATATAACTGGTGTGAGGTGATCGGGGTGTCACCAGTACAGTACAGTGTCATCGTATAACTGGTGTGAGGAGATCGGGGTGTCACCAGTACAGTACAGTGTCATCATATAACTGGTGTGAGGTGATCGGGGTGTCACCAGTACAGTACAGTGTCATCATATAACTGGTGTGAGGAGATCGGGGTGTCACCAGTACAGTACAGTGTCATCATATAACTGGTGTGAGGAGATCGGGGTGTCACCAGTACAGTACAGTGTCATATAACTGGTGTGAGGTGATCGGGGTGTCACCAGTACAGTACAGTGTCATATAACTGGTGTGAGGTGATCGGGGTGTCACCAGTACAGTACAGTGTCATCATATAACTGGTGTTAGGAGATCGGGGTGTCACCAGTACAGTACAGTGTCATCATATAACTGGTGTGAGGTGATCGGGGTGTCACCAGTACAGTACAGTGTCATCATATAACTGGTGTGAGGAGATCGGGGTGTCACCGGTACAGTACAGTGTCATCATATAACTGGTGTGAGGTGATCGGGGTGTCACCAGTACAGTACAGTGTCATCATATAACTGGTGTGAGGAGATCGGGGGGTGTCACCAGTACAGTACAGTGTCATCATATAACTGGTGTGAGGTGATCGGGGTGTCACCAGTACAGTACAGTGTCATCATATAACTGGTGTGAGGAGATCGGGGTGTCACCGGTACAGTACGGTGTCATCATATAACTGGTGTGAGGTGATCGGGGTGTCACCAGTACAGTACAGTGTCATCATATAACTGGTGTTAGGAGATCGGGGTGTCACCAGTACAGTACAGTGTCATCATATAACTGGTGTGAGGTGATCAGGGTGTCACCAGTACAGTACAGTGTCATCATATAACTGGTGTGAGGAGATCGGGGTGTCACCGGTACAGTACAGTGTCATCATATAACTGGTGTGAGGTGATCGGGGTGTCACCAGTACAGTACAGTGTCATCATATAACTGGTGTGAGGAGATCGGGGGGTGTCACCAGTACAGTACAGTGTCATCATATAACTGGTGTGAGGTGATCGGGGTGTCACCAGTACAGTACAGTGTCATCATATAACTGGTGTGAGGAGATCGGGGTGTCACCGGTACAGTACGGTGTCATCATCATACATCATACTTGTGGGGGGGGGGGGGGGGGTTGACTTTCACTGCCACTGACCACCAGTTTGAAGAAGTTCGCAGTCCTGACATTGGTGCTGGGACTATTATTGTGTTCACTGACACCAATGTCTGGGCTCCCGCTCTATCGCCGTTTTTCCGTACCAGAGGTGGTCAGATTGAACATTTTAGTTGGTCTTATGTTTGTCACCCCCGACAATTCCAGATGGCGGTACGATAACATCGCATTTTCCTGTATTGAGAAGCATTGCATCGTTAGGCAGCCCATTTAAAATGAATAAAAATACAAAATAAAGTGATAATAACCCCCAGCATTGGTGTCAGTCGCAGTAGTAATAACCCCCAGCATTGGTGTCAGTCGCAGTAGTAATAACCCCCAGCATTGGTGTCAGTCGCAGTAGTAATAACCCCCAGCATTGGTGTCAGTCACAGTAGTAATAACCCCCAGCATTGGTGTCAGCCGCAGTAGTAATAACCCCCAGCATTGGTGTCAGTCGCAGTAGTAATAACCCCCAGCATTGGTGTCAGTCGCAGTAGTAATAACCCCCAGCATTGGTGTCAGTCGCAGTAGTAATAACCCCCAGCATTGGTGTCAGTCGCAGTAGTAATAACCCCCAGCATTGGTGTCAGTCGCAGTAGTAATAACCCCCAGCATTGGTGTCAGTCGCAGTAGTAATAACCCCCAGCTATGCTCAACATGATTCGTGTTGGCAATTAACGCTTCTTATGCAGTGTAAAGGGTCACCACTGGCTCTGTTCCTCACTCTGTTGTTGGTCCACGGGGATGGAGGATGGGGGAGGAGTGTAGAATGGGTGATGATGTCTGTGGGGGGGGGGGGGGGTAATAGGGGAGGAGTGCAAAGGGGGTGTTGGTGGAGGGGTGTAGAGGGGGCAGATGGTGATGGGGGAGGGGTGTAGAGGGGGCAGATGGTGATGGGGGAGGGGTGTAGAGGGGGTGATGGTCATGTTGGGGAGGTGATGGGGGAGGGGTGAAGAGGGAGGTGATGGGGGAGGGGTGTAGAGGGGGTGGTGGTCATGTTTGGGAGGTGATGGGGGAGGGGTGAAGAGGGAGGTGATGGGGGAGGGGTGTAGAGGGGGTGGTGGTCATGTTGGTGGGGGGAGTGATGGGGGAGGGGTGTAGAGGGGGCAGATGGTGATGGGGAGGGGTGTATAGGGGGTTATGGTCATGTTGAGGAGGTGATGGGGGAGGGGAGAAGAGGGAGGTTATGGGGGAGGGGGTGAAGAGGGAGGTGATGGGGAGGGGTGTAGAGGGGGTTGTGGTCATGTTGGTGGGGGAAGTTGTGGGGGAGGGGTGTAGAGGGGGTGGTGGTCATGTTGGTGGGGGGGAGTGATGGGGGAGGGGTGTAGAGGGGGCAGATGGTGATGGGGGAGGGGTGTAGAGGGGGTGATGGTCATGTTGGGGAGGTGATGGGGAGGGGTGAGTTGGTTAAGTTGGGGGGGGGGGGGTGATGGGGAGGGGTGTAGAGGGGGCAGATGGTGATGGGGAGGGGTGTATAGGGGGTTATGGTCATGTTGAGGAGGTGATGGGGGAGGGGAGAAGAGGGAGGTTATGGGGGAGGGGTGAAGAGGGAGGTGATGGGGAGGGGTGTAGAGGGGGTGGTGGTCATGTTGGTGGGGGGAGTTGTGGGGGAGGGGTGTAGAGGGGGTGATGGGGAGGGGTGTAGAGGGGGCAGATGGTGATGGGGAGGGGTGTATAGGGGGTTATGGTCATGTTGAGGAGGTGATGGGGGAGGGGAGAAGAGGGAGGTTATGGGGGAGGGGTGAAGAGGGAGGTGATGGGGAGGGGTGTAGAGGGGGTGGTGGTCATGTTGGTGGGGGGAGTTGTGGGGGAGGGGTGTAGAGGAGGTGTTGGTGATGGGGGGGTGTAGAGGAGGTGTAGGTGATGGGGGAGGGGTGTAGAGGGGGTGTTGGTGATGGTGTAGGGGAGTGATAGTGATGGGGGAGGGGAGTGATAGTGATGGGGGAGGGGTGTAGAGGGGGCAGATGGTGATGGGGGAGGGGTGAGTTGGTTATGTTGGGCGGTGATGGGGGAGGGGTCAGATGGTGATGTGGGGGGGAGGGGAGTGTAGCAGAGATTGGGGGAGATCTCACTGTCCTTCCTCTAGGGGGCGCAGGCAGTACAGTTGTCCTCACGTGGATGTAATTGCCTCAGATGGGGGGGGTGGCGGGCGCTAGTCACCTCCCCCCCCTATGGAAGACATGGCTGACCAATCACCGCGCTCCATGCTCTCCGCTCACTTCTCCTCGGAGGCGGAAGTCCCTCCCACACGGCCGGCCTGCACGCGTCGCCATGGTAACCAAAGTCTTCCTTCGCGAGTATCCGGCCGTTTAAGCTCCGCCCCCTCTGTAGCTGTGCCCATGGTCACGTGACGCGCTATACTGTGACGTCACAACTCAGCCTCGCTTTTTTATTGGAGTGCAGTGCAGGGCAGAGCTCAGTTCTACGGGACACAGTGAGGAGTGTAGACGTGTATTTCTGTGCTCTGTGATCAGATAATTATCAGTTTATTCCCTGTGGTTTCTCATACACGGGATTGATATACATTTGTAGGAATTATTTAGGAATTATTTTTGCTGATTTGCATTTCTGTGCATTTTGGTAGAAAAAAAAAAAAAAGCGGATTTTTTACAGTTAGTTGAATTTGAGTTCAGTTTCTAGGTTCTAGCATCATGTGCTACCTGCAGGAGCTGCATGCCGCCTTCATGTGGTACCTGGGATGCATGCACATTGCATTGCTGGTGTTATCTTCATGCCACGCGTTCTGGAAAAGACGGCGACGCCGGAACGCTACACCTCTGGCGCCGTCCTCACCAGAGGCCATCACCACAATGTCCAAGAAGAGTTTGGAACTTCCAATCTCTTCACTGCTAGTGCCATGCTCACCAGAGGCTATCACCACAACACCCAAGAAGAGTTTGGAATGCCCAATCTCTCCACCGCTGGTGCCGTGCTCACCAGAGATCATCAGCACAACGCCCGAGAAGAGTTTGGATCGTCCAATCTCTCCACCGCTGGTGCCGTGCTCACCAGAGATCATCAGCACAACGCCCGAGAAGAGTTTGGATCGTCCAATCTCTCCACCGCTGGTGCCGTGCTCACCAGAGATCATCAGCACAACGCCCGAGAAGAGTTTGGATCGTCCAATCTCTCCACCGCTGGTGCCGTGCTCACCAGAGATCATCAGCACAACGCCCGAGAAGAGTTTGGATCGTCCAATCTCTCCACCGCTGGTGCCGTGCTCACCAGAGATCATCAGCACAACGCCCGAGAAGAGTTTGGATCGTCCAATCTCTCCACCGCTGGTGCCGTGCTCACCAGAGATCATCAGCACAACGCCCGAGAAGAGTTTGGATCGTCCAATCTCTCCACCGCTGGTGCCGTGCTCACCAGAGATCATCAGCACAACACCTGAGAAGAGTTTGGATCATCCAATCTCTCCACCGCTGGTGCCGTGCTCACCAGAGATCATCTGCACAACGCCCGAGAAGAGTTTGGATCATCCAATCTCTCCACCGCTGGTGCCGTGCTCACCAGAGATCATCAGCACAACGCCCAAGAAGAGTTTGGAACGCCCAATCTCTCCACCGCTGGTGCCGTGCTCACCAGAGATCATCAGCACAACGCCTGAGAAGAGTTTGGAACGTCCAATCTCTCCACCGCTGGTGCCGTGCTCACCAGAGATCATCAGCACAACGCCCAAGAAGAGTTTGGAACGCCCAATCTCTCCACCGCTGGTGCCGCGCTCACCAGAGATCATCAGCACAACGCCCGAGAAGAGTTTGGATCGTCCAATCTCTCCACCGCTGGTGCCGTGCTCACCAGAGATCATCAGCACAACGCCCGAGAAGAGTTTGGATCGTCCAATCTCTCCACCGCTGATGCCGTGCTCACCAGAGATCATCTGCACAACGCCTGAGAAGAGTTTGGAACGTCCAATCTCTCCACCGCTGGTGCTGCGCTCACCAGAGATCATCTGCACAACGCCTAAAAAGATTTGGGAACGCCAAAACCTTTCATCATGCAGGTTTATGAGCATAAAAGTTGAGATACCTCAGAAGATGCTCACAGGTCTCCTAGAAGCACTGAAGACAGGCCAGGTTCCCCAGGACCACAAGGAGGATGTTTATGGGTTTATTAAGAAAGTGATGTACTTTAGGGAGGATGTGATGGAAAAGTTTGTGTCTCTAGTCGTGAAGCATATGTTGGAAGCGGAACAGGAAAGCTGCAAAGACATCGAACTCTACATCCTCACACTACTCTATGAGTTGTTTGGAAGCCATAAAACTCAAGAGACCTATGAGGACCTTGGGTCTGGTATCTCGAAAAAGGTCTACAGGTGCATGAAGAGCTTTTTGAGCTGCCCCAAACCGCGCAAGAAGATGCTGGCCATCGCTTTCATAGCAGAGCTTCTGGCTAATGATATGGAGCTGAGCGAGGAGGAGCACACGTTTTTAATGGACAAAATGATCGTCCTGCTCCATGAATATGACGAAAACATCTTGTTTTATGCCATGGACTGCATACAGCACTTGCTCCAACGAAGTCCAAAAGTGGCAGCTAAGTTCAAGAATGAACTTATTACGGCACTGACAAAGCAGATCGGTCAACACCAGCATCATAACAACATCAAGCTGATGGATACTGCCTTGGCTGCAATCGATCTGTTCAAGAGGAGGTTCAAGAATAAAGTGCTCAAGGAGGTCCTCAAAGTAGTCATCAAGCTTGTAGACAGCTCTGGCCACAAGATTCAGCTGAGGGTCATCAAGCTGGTTGACGCTGTTGTTCAAAAATTCAAATCCGGTCTCTGCAGCACTATAGGTGATGTGTTTCGGGAGAATATGACACTACTTTTACTGAAGGTCCACAGCTGTGACCCTGAGGTGTCGTCATCCGCAGAGACAGTGCTACGTCACGGCCTTCCTCATCTCCTTAGATGGCAACCCCTGTCACTGCTATGTTGGAGAAGACAATATAGGGCAGCTAAGACAAAGGAAGAGCGCCTAGACTCCATTTACAGCCTCCTTCAGAGGAACAATCTCCTAAAGCGAGAGCTCCTTTATTGCGTCAAGAAATTGTCTGAGATCAGTGAGACTGATGCACTTGTTAGCTATGTTCGCCAACTAAGAGACAGCATCCCTTACTCTGACCTGTTAGCTACAGAACTGAGAAGACTCTACATGGGTCTGCATAAATCTAGCTTAAACAAACATACCGTGAGAAAGGCACAACCCGTAATCGATATCCTGAAAGAAAAGTGGCGCTCCCTTGGAACGCCCCTCCAGAAGGGTACCCGATCCAGGGATTACTGGTGGTTGGCGGGTGCGTCCAATCTCTCCACCGCTGGTGTCGTGCTCACCAGAGATCATGAGCACAAAGCCCAAGAAGAGTTTGGAGCATCCAATCTCTCCATCACTGGCATTGGGCTCAGCCGGAGATCATCTGCACAATGGCCAAAAAGTGTTGGGAATGCCCAAACCTTTCATCACTGAGGTTTATCACTATGACACCTGAGGAGCTTGAGAAGGTCAAAGTCCTCCTAGAAGGACTGAAGACAGGCCGTGTTCCCCAGGACCACAAGGAGGTTATGTGTCTATACTGGGGGGGACAGACTGACCTGAGAGGGATTGTACTGGGGGGACAGATTGACCTGGCGGGAGGATTATACTGGGGACCAGACTAATCTGGGGGAGGGGAAAGGGTTATATTGGGGACAGACTGACCTGGGGGCATTATACTGGGGGACAGAATGGCCTCGGGGGTTGAGTTATACTGGAGGATAGACTGACCTAGTGGGATTATACCGGAGGATAGATGGACCTAGTGGGATTAATATACTGGGGGGACAGGTGGACCTGTGTGGAGGGGGGAAGATTATACTGGAGGACAGACAGACTGACCTAAGGGGGGGATTGTACTGGAGGGGAAAGACTGACCAGCGAGGGATTGTACTGGGGGGGGGGGGGGATTATACTGGAGGACAGGCTGACCTAAGGGGTAGGGGGGATTGTACTGGAGGGGGAAAGACTGACCAGCGAGGGATTGTACTGAGGGGGGGGGGCAGATTGATTGGGGGGGGGGAATTTGTTATGTTATGTTATGGGCGGCACAGTGGTGTAGTGGGTAGCACTTTTGCCTAGCAGTAAGAAGGGTCGCTGGTTCGAATGCCAACCACGACCACGACCTGCCTGGAGTTTGCATGTTCTCCCTGTGCCTGCGTGGGTTTCCTCCGGGTACTCCGGTTTCCTCCCACACTCCAAAGACATGCAGGTAGGTTAATTGGATCCTGTGTAAAATTGTTCCTAGTATATATGAATGTGAGTTAGGGACCTTAGATTGTAATCTCCTTGAGGGTAGGGACTGAAGAGAATGTACAATGTATAAATTGATGGCGCTATATAAGTAACTGAAATAAATAAATGTTACTAATTTGGTTTTGTTGAATCCGTTTGTTTTTTTCGTTTATTCATTTTCTTACGAATTCCAAATTTTCCGAACAATTCAAATATTGGATTGGTCGATCATTTTTCGAATGGATGAGAGAGGGGTGGGGGGGGGGGGGGTGAGAGAGAGGAAGGATTGGGGATGAGAGAGAGGGGGGTTGGGGATGAACTGTTAAGAGAGGACAATTCGGCTGGTTGCAGGCTGGCTGGTAAGTTGAGCTGGGAATTTAAAAAGAAGTAACTAATGAAAAATAAATGGTAAATAAAAAAATTGCAAAAAAGTTACACCCAAGCATATGAAATCCCCCCCCCCCCCCCCCATACACGCACATACTGTATAACTGTGAACACACCAATCAAGACTCCGCCCATAGACTTGCTCCATTCATTCACACTAATCTGTGAATGAAGAAACAACAAGTCCCATCTGCCACCACGGTAGATTGCTGACAGTTCTCGTAGTTCATTGACACTTCCTCTGGCTTTCACAGTGACAGCCCATACCGAGGTACGGGCGAGAATATCGGAGGAAATGCTTGCAGGAGCCTTACATTGCACCCACGATCTACTGACACTCACTGATTGTAAGTCCGATGCTCTGCGGGCCCTGTGAAAAAAAAAAGGAAAAAATACTAAATACGCAACGCTCAAGTAATTTTAGCCTTTAACTTTCACTGCCACTGATCAGCAATGCGGGGGGGGGGGGGTTAACTTTCACTGCCACTGATCAGCAATCCGGGGTGGGGGGGTTAACTTTCACTGCCACTGACCACCAGTTTGAGGAAGTTAGCAGTAATGACACACCGGTGCTGGAAACTATTGTGTTCACTGACACCAATGTCTGGGCTCCCGCTCTATCGCCGTTCTTCCGTACCAGAGGTGGTCAGCTACAAAATTTTAGTTGACCTTATGTGTGGCACCCCCGGACACTTCCACAGGGCCGCACAATAACAGCACATTTTCCTGCATTGAGGAGCATTGCGTCGTTAGGCAGCCCATTCAAAATAAATAAAAATACAAAATAAAGTAGTAATAACCTCCAGCTTTGGCGTCGGTGGCAGTAATAATAACCTCCAGCATTGGTGTCAGTGGCAGTAACAATAACCCCCGGCATTAGTGTCAATGGCAGTAATAATACACCCTAGGATTGCTGTCAGTGGCAGTAATAATAACACCCAACATTGGCGTCAGTGGCAGTAGTAATAGCACCCAACATTGGCGTCAGTGGCAGTAACAATAACCCCCAGCATTAGTGTCAGTAATAATAGCCCCCAGCATTGGTGCCAGTGGCTGTAATAATAGCAACCAGAATTGGTGTCAGTGGCAGTAGCAATAACCCCCAGCATTAGTGTCAGTAATAATAACCCCTGACATTGGTGTCAGTGGCTTTAATAATAACCCCCAGCATTGGTGTCAGTAATAATTACCCCCAGCATTGGTGTCAGTGGCTGTAATAATAACCCCCAGCATTGGTATCAGTGGCAGTAATTAAGGATGAGCTGAACACCCCCCTGTTCGGTTCGTTCCAGAACCTGCGAACAGACCTAAACTTTGTGTGAACTTTAGAACCCTATTAAAGTCTATTTTGAACAAAAAAATCCCCCTATATAAATGTGATTATAAGTGACCACCAATACCACACACAAATCAAAAACATGAATATTTTATTAACAAATACAGAACAAAAGATACACATAAATACATTAAAACCAGAGGGACTACTAAGCAAACAGTGTCCCAATGGTGTAGCAGAATGTTCTAAACACATAATTACATTAAAAAAAAACAACCAATAAATATTAATCATACTCTAAACTGATGACCCCACACCCGACGCGTTTCTAGTTGCTGAAAACTTTCCTCAGGGGTGAAGAGCAAAAAGTTGGGTGGTAAGTTGATAATTCTGAGATATTAAATCAAAGATAGATGTATTGGGACCATTCCACACAAGTGCCTGTCATTGGTTTGTGTGGCTTTGTCCCAGACTGGTATTTGGCCATGACTACTTCCCTTTTGGTCCACCCCAATCTTCTGTGTAAAAAAAGAACGGGTTGCACAAATCTGAAGGTGCCTCAATTCTCATATACAAAAGGTTTTACTCAAAATAAGCAAAAAGCCTCAATAGGCTCAAGATTTGCAAAGAGAATGTGCCCGCAGGAGAGACTGAAGCCAGGGGCTCGGCAATGCGGCCCATAGATTAATTGACAAGTCACAGAGTGTTTCCATGTATGTGGCAAAGGGATGTAGCAATCAAATAATATTAAAGTCTATGGGACTCGAACGTTCGAAATCTAAAGTGCTAATTTTAAAGTCTAATATGCAAGTTACTGTCCTAAAAAGTGTTTGGGGACCCGGGTCCTGCCCCAGGGGACATGGATCAATGCAAAAAAAAAAGTTTTAAAAACGGCCGTTTTTTTCGGGAGCAGTGATTTTAATAATGATTAAAGTGAAACAATAAAAGTGTAATATTCCTTTAAATTTCGTACCTGGGGGGTGTCTATAGTATGCCTGTGAAGGGGCTCATGTTTCTGGTGCTTAGAACTGTCCCGGCACAAAGTGTCATTTCTGCAGGAAAAAAAGTCCTTTAAAATCACTCGCGGTTACAATGAATTGTCGGCTCCCCGTAATACAGAGAACAGTCATTGAAAGTCATTGATAAAAAAAAAAGCGTGGGGTTCCCCCAAATTCAATTACCAGGCCCTTTAGGTCTGGTATGGATATTAAGGGGAACCCCATGTCAAATTAAAAAAAAAAATTGACATGGGAGTCCCCCTAAAAATCCATACCAGACCCTTTATCCGAGCACGCAACCTGGCAGGCCGCTGGAAAAGAGGGGGGACGAGAGAGCGCCCCCCCCTGAACCGTACCAGGCCACATGCCCTCAACATTGGGAGGATGCTTTAGGGATCTGTGACCCCTCAAAGCACCATGTCCCCATGTTGATGGGGACAAGGGCCTCACCCCCACAACCCTGGCCGGTGGTTGTGAGGGTCTGCGGGCAGGGGGCTTATCAGAATCTGGAAGCCCCCTTTAACATGGGGACCCCCAGATCCCGCCCCCCCCTGTTTGAAATGGTAAGGGAGTACAAAAGTACCCCTACCATTTCACAAAGAAAGGGTAAAAAATTGTTAAATAAGACAAACACACTTTTGAAAAATTCCTTTATTAAAAATAAAAAAAATAAAAAAAAAGATTCCAGCGGTGGTAATCCACTCTGGCCATCCAGCGACAGATGATCATCTCTCCGGGGTCCAGCGATGGCTGATCTGATCCAGCGACGGGTGATTTCTCAGTCCAGCGCAGCGAATCCCTCCATCCTTCTGTCTCCACTGAGGAGACACTGCGGGATCCCGACGGCTGACGTTTCTTATATGAGGAGGGCGGGGCCACCCGTCACCTGACCCCGCCCCTCTCTGATGCTAGTGGGGCAAACCAGGCTTCCCCAATGACGTATGAGTGACCCCGCCCCCCTCTGATGTAAGGGAAACCTGCGTTAGCCGCCAGGATCCCTGCAGTGTCTCCTCAGTGGAGACAGAAGATGGATGGATGGATTTACTGCGCTGGACTGAGAAATCACCCGTCGCTGGATCAGATCGGCCATCGCTGGCCCCCAGAGAGATGATCATCCGTCGCTGGATGGCAAGAGTGGATTACCACCGCTGGAATCTTTTTTTCTATTTTTAATAAAGGAATTTTTCAAAAGTGTGTTTGTCTTAACTATTTTTTACACTTTCTTTGTGAAATGGTAGGGGTACTTTTGTACTCCCTTACCATTTCAAACAGGGGGGGGGGCTGGATCTGGGGGTTCTCTTGTTAAAGGGGGCTTCCAGATTCTGATAAGCCCCCCGCCCGCAGACCCCCACAACCACCGGCCAGGGCTGTGGGGATGAGGCCCTTGTCCCCATCAACATGGGGACAAGGTGCTTTGAGGGGTCACAGACCCCCAAAGCATCCTCCCAATGTTGAGGGCATGTGGCCTGGTACGGTTCAGGGGGAGGCGCTCTCTCGTCCCCCCCTCTTTTCCTGAGGCCTGCCAGGTTGCGTGCTCGGATAAAGGGTCTGGTATGAATTTTTAGTGGGATCCAACATCAATTTTTTTTTTTTACGCGGGGTTCCCCTTAATATCCATACCAGACCTGAAGGGCTTGGTAATTGAATTTGGGGGAACCCCACACTTTTTTTTTTAATCAATGACTTTCAATGAGTGTTCTCTGTATTACGGGGAGCCGACAATTCATTATAGCCGTGAGTGATTTTAAAAGACTTTTTTTCCTGCAGAAATGACACTTTGTGCAGGGACAGTTCTAAGCACGGGAAACATGCGCCCCTTCACAGGCATACTATAGACACCCCCCAGGTACGAAATTTAAAGGAATATTACACTTTTATTGTTTCACTTTAATCATTATTAAAATCACTGCTCCCGAAAAAAATGGCCATTTTTAAAACTTTTTTTTGCATTGATCCATGTCCCCTGGGGCAGGACCCGGGTCCCCAAACACTTTTTAGGACAATAACTTGCATATTAGCCTTTAAAATTAGCACTTTAGATTTCTCCCATAGACTTGTACAGGGTGCTTTTCGAATTCGCTGCAAACGAACAGGCGAACAGGCAATGTTTGAGTCGAACATGAGTTAGACTCAAACTCGAAGCTCATCCCTAGTAGTAATAATAGCCAGCATTGATGTCAGAGGCTGTAATAATAACCCTTATAATTGGTGTCAGTGGCAGTAATAATAACCCCCAGCATTGGTGTCAGTGGGTCAAATAATAACCCCCAGCATTGGTGTCAGTGCAGGTTATATAGCTGTGGGCCCCATGTTGGACCTCCATCCACGGAAGGATGCTGTATGTACGTAGGGATCGTGGGGCGGAGGGTAGGGACTGGCCAGAGAGGGATTACTTTGACGCAGTTGGCTGGCTTAAACATGTATTGTTAGACATGTGAACCAAAAAGCCCCATGTATGTAATGTGTTTTAGAGACGTGTACAGGTGTGTGCAAGCTGGAATATCAGGTACGCGTGACACCGTCATGTCTCCGTCCACAGTGGCCGTCAGTGGCAGTAACAATAACCCCCAGCATTAGTGTCAGTAATACTAATCCCTAGCATTGGTGTCAGTGGCTGTAATAATAACCCCCAGCATTGGTGTCAGTGGCTCGAATAATTACGCCCAGCATGGTGTCAGAGGCAGTAATAATAACCCCCGGCATTGGTGTCAGTGGCAGTAATAATAACCCCCAGCATTGGTGTCAGTACAGGTTATATAGCTGTGGGCCCCATGTTGGACCTCCATCCATGGAAGGATGCTGTATGTACGTAGGGATCGTGGGGCGGAGGGTAGGGACTGGCCAGAGAGGGATTACTTTGACGCAGTTGGCCGGCTTAAACATGTATTGTTAGACATGCGAACCAAAAATCCCCATGTATGTAATGTGTGCTAGAGACGTGTACAGGTGTGTGCATGCTGGAATATCAGGTACACATGACACCGCCATGTCCCCGTCCACAGTGGCCATCAGTGGCAGTAACAATAAACCCCAGCATTGGTGCCAGTGGCTGTAATAATAGCACCCAGAATTGGTGTCAGTGGCAGTAATAATAACCCCCAGCATTGATGTCAGAGGCTGTAATAATAACCCCCAGCATTGGTGTCAGTGGAGGTAATAATAACCCCAAGCATTGGGGTCAGTGGCAGTAATAATAACCCCAGCATTGGTGTCAGTGGCAGTAATAATAACCCCCGGCATTGGTGTCAGTGGCAGTAATAATAACCCCCAGCATTGGTGTCAGTGGCAGTAATAATAAACCCCAGCATTGGGGTCAGTGGCAGTAATAATAACCCCAGCATTGGTGTCAGTGGCAGTAATAATAACCCCCGGCATTGATGTCAGAGGCAGTAATAATAGCCCCCAGCATTGATGTCAGAGGCTGTAATAATAACCCCCAGCATTGGTGTCAGTGGAGGTAATAATAACCCCCAGCATTGGTGTCAGTGGCAGTAATAATAACCCCCAGCATTGGTGTCAGTGCAGCTTATATAGCTGTGGGCCCCATGTTGGACCTCCATCCATGGAAGGATGCTGTATGTACGTAGGGATCGTGGGGCGGAGGGTAGGGACTGGCCAGAGAGGGATTACTTTGACGCAGTTGGCTGGCTTAAACATGTATTGTTAGACATGTGAACAAAAAATCCCCATGTATGTAATGTGTGTTGGAGACGTGTACAGGTGTGTGCATGCTGGAATATCAGGCACACGTGACACTGCCGTGTCCCCGTCCACAGTGGCCGTCAGTGGCAGTAACAATAACCCCCAGCATTGGTGTCAGTGGCTTTTATAATAACCCCCAGCATTGGTGTCAGTGGAGGTAATAATAACCCCCAGCACTGGTGTCAGTGGCTGTAATAATAACCCCCAGCATTGGTGTCAGTGGCTCGAATAATAACCCACAGCATGGTGTCAGAGGCAGTAATAATAACCCCCAGCATTGGTGTCAGTGGAGGTAATAATAACCCCCAGCATTGGTGTCAGTGGCTGTAATAATAACCCCCAGCATTGGTATCAGTGGCTCGAATAATAACCCCCAGCCTTGGTGTCAGTGGCTGTAAAAATAACCCCCAGCATTGGTGTCAGTGGCTCGAATAATAACCCCCAGCATTGGTGTCAGAGGCAGTAATAATAACCCCCAGCATTGGTGTCAGTGGAGGTAATAATAACCCCCAGCATTGGTGTCAGAGGCAGTAATAATAACCCCTGGCATTGGTGTCAGTGGCAGTAATAATAACCCCCAGCATTGGTGTCAGTGGCTCGAATAATAACCCCCAGCATTGGTGTCAGAGGCAGTAATAATAACCCCCAGCATTGGTGTCAGTGGAGGTAATAATAACCCCCAGCATTGGTGTCAGAGGCAGTAATAATAACCCCCGGCATTGGTGTCAGTGGCAGTAATAATAACCCCCAGCATTGGTGTCAGTACAGGTTATATAGCTGTGGGCCCCATGTTGGACCTCCATCCACGGAAGGATGCTGTATGTACGTAGGGATCGTGGGGCGGAGGGTAGGGACTGGCCAGAGAGGGATTACTTTGACGCAGTTGGCCGGCTTAAACATGGGATAGATTTATGGAATTTATATATTATTATTTTTTTTATTTTTTTTACTGGTGATGATGGCAATGAGCTATCTTTAGCGGGACTGCAACATTGTGGCGGGCAAATCTGACACTAACTGACAACTTTTTGGGACCAGTGACACCAATACAGTGATCAGTGGTAAAAAAAAAAAAAAATGCACTGTCACTGTACTAATGACACTGGCAGGGAAGGGGTTACCATCAGGGGCGATCAAAGGCTTAAATGTGTTCCTGGGAGTGTTTTCAAACTGTGGGGGAGGTGCTTTGGCTGGGGGGGGGGATGGAACAGAGATCCGTGTTCCTGCTTAGCACAAACACAAGTTCTCCATCTTCCCCTCGGACAGAACGTCGCTCTGCCTCTCCTCAGAGCGGTCGGCGGGCCCTGGCAGGCCATCGCGTTCGCCAGAGCTGCTGATTGGCTCCCCATGCACAAAATCACGTACAGGTATGTGATTTTGCACAGGAGGGCCGCCCTACCGCGGTATATCTGTGTGGGGGGCGGTCCATAAGTGGTTAAAGCGCGACATGTTAGGTGTCTACTTACTCGGCATAACATCATCTTTCACGTTATATAACAAAAATTGCTCTAACTTTACAGTTTTTTTTTTTTTCATTAATGTGTATTTTTTCCCAAAAAATTGCATTTGAAACACCTAAAATATTGACAAAAAATATTACATTACAACAATCGACATTTTATTCCCCAGGGTCTCTGTAATAAAATGTTTATATAATGTTTGGGGGTTCTAAGCAATTTTCTAGCAAACAATACCGATTTTTACTTGTAAACAACAAATGTCAGAAAAAGTCCGGCTCTTAAAGTGGATAAGTCGCACGGTTGTGATTGAAAAGCATGGAGTGCGACTTTAGGCTCCGTTCACACTCGTAGCGACTTGTTGTGTGACTTTGGACACTAAAGTCACATGACAAGTCACGCTCCATCAGACGCAGCCTGTGACTTGTCACTGTACTGGCCGGCTGCCGGTGTTCTGCCGTATAGTGTCCGGCCATCAAATAGTGTCCGGACCGTACTGCACTGAACGGCGCCTGTGCTGTGAGTGGAGGCGGTAGCCCCACCATCCAAGCGGACATAGGGTTGTGAATATAGCTCGCCGCGCTTCGGGCTCAGCCTCGCTGCGCTCGGCTCTTTTTTATTCCTACTTTATGTCCACTTGGATGGTGGGGATAGAGCCTGGACTCACAGCGCAGGCGCCGTTCATCCTCGGCAATTTTCGGAATCTGTGTTGCTGTGTACTGCGCATGCACCATGTGACCGCTGTAGACAAATCACAGCAGGTCACATGACAATTGTAAGCAATGGATGGCTTCCTTTCATGCCATCCATTTGTGCACAATTGTGTTGCTAGCTGTGATTGGTCACAGTGATCACATGGTATAGATGGGGCCAATCACAACAATACACGCTGAATGAATCAGTTTCATTCAATAAAAATGGTTGCTGATACCAGTGAAATTCACTGTTTTAAGCAATCATAATGTGTAAAAAAGAACAAAAAAAAATCCTGATCACTTCCTCAGAGTAGTACAATGTTACTATGGTAACATTATATTACTCGGGTCACAGTGTGTAAAAAAAAAAAAAAGGAAAGAAAATAAATGTAATAACAAAGAAAAATTATTTAAAAAATTATTTATATATATATATATATATATATATATATATTTTTTTTTTTTTTTTTTATTATTGTTTTTTCTTTTTTATGACTTTTTTTTGTTTTACGATTTTTTTGTTTTTTTGTTAAAAAAAATAAAGAAAAAAAAAATATATATATATATATTTTTTTTTTTATTGTTTATTCTTTTTTGTTTTGCAATTTTTTTGTTAAAAAAAAAATATATATATATATATATATATATATATATATATATATATATATATATATATATATATATATATATATATATATATATATTATTATTTTTTAACAAAAAAATTCCAAAACAAAAAAAGTCACAAAAAAAGAGAGAACTATTAAAAAAAGATATAAATATTTTTTTTTAACCATACTGTCACCATATTTTTTTTCTTGTTTTTTCTTTTTTATGACTTTTTTTTGTTTTACGATTTTTTTGTTAAAAAAAAAAAAAATATATATATATATATATATATATATATATATATATTTTTTTTTTTTTTTTATTGTTTATTCTTTTTTGTGACTTTTTTTTGCAATTTTTCATATACCGGGACTTACATGACTGAGTCATCTCTGAGCTGTCATCATGGTCCAGGAAGTTGAAGGTGACCATGGATGGTGCCTGAACAAAGATGGTGCCGTCCTTCGGGAGAGGAGATCAGGTGACGGCATTGTCAGGGGGAGTCCTGTGATCTCTGTAAAAGCGAATAAATGAAGAGTTATATAGAAACACATTAGTCAGCATGAGAACTATAGCTGATGCTGGGGGTATGGGGGAAATCCTATAACATGTCAGTGTGTTAGAAAACATCCGATGGAGATATGTCCACACATGGCCGAGGAGTCCTCTGAGAGGCCGAGGAGTCCTGTGAGCGGCCGAGGAGTCCTCTGAGAGGCCGAGGAGTCCTCTGAGAGGCCGAGGAGTCCTGAGAGCAGGCGAGGAGTCCTCTGAGAGGCCGAGGAGTCCTGTGAGCGGCCGAGGAGTCCTCTGAGAGGCCGAGGAGTCCTGTGAGCTTCCGAGGAGACCTCTGAGAGGCCGAGGAGTCCTGTGAGCGTCCGAGGAGACCTCTGAGAGGCCGAGGAGTCCTGTGAGCGGCCGAGGAGTCCTCTGAGAGGCCGAGGAGTCCTGTGAGCTTCCGAGGAGACCTCTGAGAGGCCGAGGAGTCCTGTGAGCGTCCAAGGAGAACTCTGAGAGGCCGAGGAGTCCTGTGAGCGGCCGAGGAGTCCTCTGAGAGGCCGAGGAGTCCTGTGAGCGGCCGAGGAGTCCTGTGAGAGGCCGAGGAGTCCTCTGAGAGGCCGAGGAGTCCTGTGAGCGGCCGAGGAGTCCTCTGAGAGGCCGAGGAGACCTCTGAGCGGCCGAGGAGTCCTCTGAGAGGCCGAGGAGTCCTGTGAGCGTCCGAGGAGTCCTCTGAGAGGCCGAGGAGTCCTGTGAGCATCCGAGGAGACCTCTGAGAGGCCGAGGAGTCCTGTGAGCGGCCGAGGAGTCCTCTGAGAGGCCGATGAGTCCTCTGAGAGGCAGAGGAGTCCTGTGAGCGGCCGAGGAGTCCTCTGAGAGGCAGAGGAGACCTCTGAGCGGCCGAGGAGACCTCTGAGCGGCCAAAGAGACCTCTGAGAGGACGAGGAGTCCTCTGAGCGGCCAAAGAGACCTCTGAGTGGCCGAGGAGTCCTTTTGAGAGGCTGAAGAGTCCTGTGAGCGGCCGAGGAGTCCTCTGAGCGGTCGAGGAGTCCTCTGAGAGGCCGAGGAGTCCTGTGAGCGGCCGAGGAGTCCTCTGAGAGGCCGAGGAGTCCTGTGAGCGGCCGAGGAGACCTCTGAGAGGCAGAGGAGACCTCTGAGCGGCCGAGGAGTCCTCTGAGAGGCCGAGGCATCCTGTGAGAGGCCGAGGAGTCCTCTGAGAGGATGAGGAGACCTCTGAGTGGCCGAGGAGACCACTGAGCGGCCAAAGAGACCTCTGAGTGGCCGAGGAGACCTCTGAGCGGCCAAAGAGACCTCTGAGTGGCCGAGGAGTCCTCTGAGTGGCCGAGGAGTCCTCTGAGCGGCCAAAGAGACCTTTGAGTGGCCAAAGAGTCCTCTGAGAAGCCGAGGAGACCTCTGAGCGGCCGAGGAGTCCTCTGAGCGGCCGAGACCTCTGAGCGGCGAGGAGTCCTCTGCTGAGCGGCCGAGGAGTCCTCTGAGCGGTCGAGTGGCCGAGGAGTCCTCTGAGCGGCCGAGGAGTCCTCTGAGAGGCCGAGGAGTCCTGTGAGCGGCCAAGGAGTCCTCTGAGAGGCCGAGGAGTCCTGTGAGCGGCCGAGGAGTCCTCTGAGAGGCCTAGGAGACCTCTGAGCGGCCGAGGAGTCCTCTGAGAGGCCGAGGAGACCTCTGAGCGGCTGAGGAGACCTCTGAGCGGCCAAAGAGACTTCTGAGTGGCCGAGGAGTCCTCTGAGCGGCCAAAGAGACCTTTGAGTGGCCAAAGAGTCCTCTGAGTGGCCGAGGAGACCTCTGAGCGGCCGAGGAGTCCTCTGAGAGGCCGAGGAGTCCTGTGAGTGGCCGATGAGTCCTCTGAGAAGCCGAGGAGACCTCTGAGAGGCCGAGGAGTCCTCTGAGCGGCCAAGGAGTCCTCTGAGCGGTCGAGTGGCCGAGGAGTTCTGTGAGTGGCCGAGGAGTCCTCTGAGCAGCCAAGAAGTCTGAGCGGCGAGGAGTCCTCTGAGCGGTCGAGTGGCCGAGGAGTCCTCTGAGCGGCCGAGGAGTCCTCTAAGAGGCCGAGGAGTCCTGTGAGCGGCCAAGGAGTCCTCTGAGAGGCCGAGGAGTCCTGTGAGCGTCCGAGGAGACCTCTGAGAGGCCGAGGAGTCCTGTGAGCGGCCGAGGAGTCCTCTGAGAGGCCGAGGAGTCCTGTGAGCGGCCGAGGAGTCCTGTGAGCGGCCGAGGAGTCCTGTGAGAGGCCGAGGAGTCCTCTGAGAGGCCGAGGAGTCCTGTGAGCGGCCGAGGAGTCCTCTGAGAGGCCGAGGAGACCTCTGAGCGGCCGAGGAGTCCTCTGAGAGGCCGAGGAGTCCTGTGAGCGTCCGAGGAGTCCTCTGAGAGGCCGAGGAGTCCTGTGAGCGTCCGAGGAGACCTCTGAGAGGCCGAGGAGTCCTGTGAGCGGCCGAGGAGTCCTCTGAGAGGCCGATGAGTCCTCTGAGAGGCCGAGGAGTCCTGTGAGCGGCCGAGGAGTCCTCTGAGAGGCAGAGGAGACCTCTGAGCGGCCGAGGAGACCTCTGAGCGGCCAAAGAGACCTCTGAGAGGACGAGGAGTCCTCTGAGCGGCCAAAGAGACCTCTGAGTGGCCGAGGAGTCCTTTTGAGAGGCTGAAGAGTCCTGTGAGCGGCCGAGGAGTCCTCTGAGCGGTCGAGGAGTCCTCTGAGAGGCCGAGGAGTCCTGTGAGCGGCCGAGGAGTCCTCTGAGAGGCCGAGGAGTCCTGTGAGCGGCCGAGGAGACCTCTGAGAGGCCGAGGAGACCTCTGAGCGGCCGAGGAGTCCTCTGAGGGGCCGAGGCATCCTGTGAGAGGCCGAGGAGTCCTCTGAGAGGACGAGGAGACCTCTGAGTGGCCGAGGAGACCTCTGAGCGGCCAAAGAGACCTCTGAGTGGCCGAGGAGACCTCTGAGCGGCCAAAGAGACCTCTGAGTGGCCGAGGAGTCCTCTGAGTGGCCGAGGAGACCTCTGAGCGGCCAAAGAGACCTTTGAGTGGCCAAAGAGTCCTCTGAGAAGCCGAGGAGACCTCTGAGCGGCCGAGGAGTCCTCTGAGCGGCCAAGGAGTCCTCTGAGCGGTCGAGTGGCCGAGGAGTTCTGTGAGTGGCCGAGGAGTCCTCTGAGCAGCCGAGACCTCTGAGCGGCGAGAAGTCCTCTGCTGAGCGGCCGAGGAGTCCTCTGAGCGGTCGAGTGGCCGAGGAGTCCTCTGAGCGGCCGAGGAGTCCTCTGAGAGGCCGAGGAGTCCTGTGAGCGGCCAAGGAGTCCTCTGAGAGGCCTAGGAGACCTCTGAGCGGCCGAGGAGTCCTCTGAGAGGCCGAGGAGACCTCGGTGTAGAGGGGGTGTTGGTGATTGGGGGGTGTAGAGGAGGTGTTGGTGATGGGGGAGGGGAGTAGAGGAGGTGTTGGTGATGGGGGAGGGGTGTAGAGGAAGTGTTGGTGATGGGGGAGGGGAGTAGAGGAGGTGTTGGTGATGGGGGAGGGGTGTAGAGGAGGTGTTGGTGATGGGGGAGGGGAGTAGAGGAGGTGTTGGTGATGGGGGGTGTAGAGGAGGTGTTGGTGATGGGGGAGGGGTGTAGAGGAGGTGTTGGTGATGGGGGAGGGGTGTAGAGGAGGTGTTGGTGATGGGGGGGTGTAGAGGAGGTGTTGGTGATGGGGGAGGGGTGTAGAGGAGGTGTTGGTGATGGGGGGTGTAGAGGAGGTGTTGGTGATGGGGGGTGTAGAGGAGGTGTTGGTGATGGGGGAGGGGTGTAGAGGAGGTGTTGGTGATGGGGGAGGGGTGTAGAGGAGGTGTTGGTGATGGGCGGGGTGTAGAGGAGGTGTTGGTGATGGGGGAGGGGTGTAGAGGAGGTGTTGGTGATGGGGGAGGGGTGTAGAGGAGGTGTTGTTTATGGGGTAGGGGAGTGATAGTGATGGGGTAGGGGAGTGATAGTGATGGGGGAGGGGTGTAGAGGAGGTGTTGGTGATGGGGGAGGGGTGTAGGTGATGGGGGAGGGGTGTAGAGGAGGTGTTGGTGATGGGCGGGGTGTAGAGGAGGTGTTGGTGATGGGGGAGGGGTGTAGAGGAGGTGTTGGTGATGGGGGAGGGGTGTAGAGGAGGTGTTGGTGATGGGGGAGGGGTGTAGGTGATGGGGGAGGGGTGTAGAGGAGGTGTTGGTGATGGGGGAGGGGTGTTGGTGATGGGGGAGGGGTGTAGAGGAGGTGTTGGTGATGGGGGAGGGGTGTGGGTGATGGGGGAGGGGTGTAGAGGAGGTGTTGGTGATGGGGGAGGGGTGTGGGTG
Source organism: Lithobates pipiens (assembly GCF_037356315.1). NCBI lineage: Eukaryota > Metazoa > Chordata > Amphibia > Anura > Ranidae > Lithobates > Lithobates pipiens. The sequence goes on along the minus strand of NW_027507703.1, from coordinate 86,636 downwards.
ATGGGGGAGGGGTGTAGAGGAGGTGTTGTTTATGGGGTAGGGGAGTGATAGTGATGGGGTAGGGGAGTGATAGTGATGGGGGAGGGGTGTAGAGGAGGTGTTGGTGATGGGGGAGGGGTGTAGAGGAGGTGTTGGTGATGGGAGGGGTGTAGAGGAGGTGTTGGTGATGGGGGAGGGGTGTAGGTGATGGGGGAGGGGTGTAGAGGAGGTGTTGGTGATGGGGGAGGGGTGTGGGTGATGGGGGAGGGGTGTAGAGGAGGTGTTGGTGATGGGGGAGGGGTGTGGGTGATGGGGGAGGGGTGTAGAGGAGGTGTTGGTGATGGGGGAGGGGAGTGATAGTGATGGGGGAGGGGTGTTGGTGATGGGGGAGGGGTGTAGAGGAGGTGTTGGTGATGGGGGAGGGGTGTGGGTGATGGGGGAGGGGTGTAGAGGAGGTGTTGGTGATGGGGGAGGGGTGTGGGTGATGGGGGAGGGGTGTAGAGGAGGTGTTGGTGATGGGGGAGGGGAGTGATAGTGATGGGGGAGGGGTGTTGGTGATGGGGGAGGGGTGTAGAGGAGGTGTTGGTGATGGGGGAGGGGTGTGGGTGATGGGGGAGGGGTGTAGAGGAGGTGTTGTTGATGGGGGAGGGGTGTAGGTGATGGGGGAGGGGTGTAGAGGGGGTGTTGGTGATGGTGTAGGGGAGTGATAGTGATGGGGGAGGGGAGTGATAGTGATGGGGGAGGGGAGTGATAGTGATGGGGGAGGGGTGTAGAGGAGGTGTTGGTGATGGGGGAGGGGTGTAGGTTATGGGGGAGGGGTGTAGAGGAAGTGTTGGTGATGGGGGAGGGGTGTGGGTGATGGGGGAGGGGTGTAGAGGAGGTGTTGGTGATGGGGGAGGGGTGTGGGTGATGGGGGAGGGGTGTAGAGGAGGTGTTGGTGATGGGGTAGGGGAGTGATAGTGATGGGGGAGGGGTGTAGAGGAGGTGTTGTTGATGGGGGAGGGGTGTAGGTGATGGGGGAGGGGTGTAGAGGGGGTGTTGGTGATGGTGTAGGGGAGTGATAGTGATGGGGGAGGGGAGTGATAGTGATGGGGGAGGGGAGTGATAGTGATGGGGGAGGGGTGTAGAGGAGGTGTTGGTGATGGGGGAGGGGTGTAGGTTATGGGGGAGGGGTGTAGAGGAGGTGTTGGTGATGGGGGAGGGGTGTGGGTGATGGGGGAGGGGTGTAGAGGAGGTGTTGGTGATGGGGGAGGGGTGTGGGTGATGGGGGAGGGGTGTAGAGGAGGTGTTGGTGATGGGGGAGGGGTGATAGTGATGGGGGAGGGGTGTAGAGGAGGTGTTGGTGATGGGGGAGGGGAGTGATAGTGATGGGGGAGGGGTGTACAGGAGGTGATAGTGATGGGGGAGGGGGGTGATAGTGATGGGGGAGGGGTGTAGAGGAGGTGTTGGTGATGGGGGAGGGGAGTGATAGTGATGGGGAGGGGTGTAGAGGAGGTGTTGGTGATGGGGGAGGGGAGTGATAGTGATGGGGGAGGGGTGTACAGGAGGTGATAGTGATGGGGGAGGGGTGTTGGTGATGGGGGAGGGGGGTGTAGCAGAAATTGGGGGAGATCTCATTGTCCTTCCTCTAGGGGGCGCAGGCATTACAGTTGCCCTCAGACAGGGAGGGGGTGGGGGATGGGGCGCCTTTCCCTCCCTTGTATGGAGGACTCCGGACATCCCTGACCAATCACCGCGCTCCATGCTCTCCGCTCACCTTCTCCTCGGAGGCGGAAGTCCCTCCCACATGGCCGGCCTGCACGTGTCGCCATGGTAACCCATTCCTCCCTGCGTCAGCGTCAGGCTCAATAGTAAGCCCCGCCCCCTCCAGAGTTCCGGTATTCGGAATTGGGATCCATTTAAAGGTATTATTTAGGAAATATTTTTGCTGATTTTCATTTCTCTGCATTTTGGTAAAAACAAAAAAAAAAACAATTTGTTTACAATTTTGTTTTTTGGTTCCAGCATCATGTGCTTCCTGCGGTATCTGGGATGACTTCTCAGTGCATTGCTGGCCTTATCTTCATGCCACGCGCTCTGGAAGAGTCGGCGACGCCGGAACGCTCCACCAGAGATCATCACCACAGCGCCCAAGAAGAGTGAGAAGACTTTGGAACGCCCAGTCTCTCCACCACAGGCGCTGTGCACACCAGCGATCATTTCCCGGACGCCCATGCAGGGCTGGGAACGCCCAGTCTCCCCACCGCTGGGGTCGCGCTCACCAGAAAAAAACAAAAAGTGTTGGGAGTGCCCAGATTTTCCATCACAGAGGATCCTCGCCATGCAACCTGAGGAGATTAAGGTGAAGGTCGAAGTCCTCCAAGTACTGAAGACAGGCCAGATTGCCCAGGGGGCGCCGTGGGATCACCTGACGCTACTTCTATTGATGGTCCACGGCAGTGACCCCGAGGTGTCGTCATTTGCGGAGACCACGTTACGTCACGGCCTTCCTCATCTGTTTAGATGGCCTTACGTGTCACTGCTATGCTGGAGAAGACAATATAGGGCAGCTAAGACAAAGGAAGAGCGCCTAGACTGCCTTTACAGCCTCCTTCAGAGGAAAGATCTTCTAAAGCCGGCGCTCCTTTATTGCGTAAAGATGTTGTCCCACATCAAGGACACGGATGCGCTCGTTAAATACGTCAGCCAACTGAGAGACAGGATCCCTTACTCTGACGTGTTACCTACAGAACTGAGAAGACTCTACATGGACCTGCATACATCTAGCTTAGATGAATGTACCGCGAGGAGGGCACAACTCGCAATCCATATCCTGAAAGAAAAATGGCGCTGCCTGGGAACGCCCCTCCAGAAGGGCACCCTACCTATTGATTAGTGAGTGCTGGTGATAGATGGGGCGCCATGCCCAGCTGGGACTTTTGGCCACGTGGAGACCCTTTCTCAACAGGGTGACCGCAGAAAGGAAAGAGCTTCATGTGCCTTTTTACTCACTTGTCTCCTGGGCCGGGCTAGGACCAGAGCAATTCTTATACCTTGCTGAAGGGCCGGCCATTGTATTATTTTGGCAGGTCTCCCGAAGAAAGAAGTCCACTTGGTTTTGAGCAGGTGGACCACGAGTACCCCAGTCCCCCTCACGATTTCCGGAACCGCACTCTGGGGGATCAGGGACAGGGTCCTTTCTTTTTGGGAGGGGGAGGCATGGATACACCCTGTGAACTTTTTTGTGTGCTTCATGTTTGTGTGCTTATGTGTAAGTTATGCTGTGTGCTAATAATGATTTTCATATGTACACAGATTGACCTGGGAGACAGGATTATACTGGGGGACAGACTGACCTAGGGGAATTATACTGCAGGGGACACACTGACCAGAGGGGAATTGTACTGGGGGGAACAGATTGACCTGTGGGGGGGGGGGGATTATACTGGGGGACAGAATGACCTGGAGGAGAGGGGGAAGAATTATACTGGGGGAGCTGGCTGACCTGCAGGGGAGGGAGAAGGATTATACTGGGGGACAGACTGACCTGGAGGAGAGGTGGAAGGATTATTTTGGGGGACAGGCTGACCTGGAGGGGGAAGGATTATACTGGGGGACAGACTGACCTGGAGGAGAGGGGGAAGGATTATACTGATTGACCTGGGGGGGAGGAAGGATTATACTGGGGGACAGACTGACATGAGGGGGGGATTGTACTGCAGAGGACACACTGACCAGAGGGGGATTGTACTGGGGGGAACAGATTGACCTGTGGGGGGGATTATACTGGGGGACAGACTGACCTGGAGGAGAGGGGGAAGAATTATACTGGGGGGGGGCTGGCTGACCTGGAGGGGAGGGGGAAGGATTATACTGGGGGACAGACTGACCTGGAGGAGAGGGGGAAGGATTATTTTGGGGGACAGACTGACCTGCAGGAGAGGGGGAAGGATTATTTTGGGGGACAGACTGACCTGCAGGAGAGGGGGGAGGATTATTTTGGGGGATAGACTGACCTGGAGGAAAGGGGGAAGGATTATACTGGGGGACAGACTGACCTGAAGGGGAGGGGGAAGGGTTATACTGGGGGACAGACTGACCTAGGGTGATTAAACTAGGGGAAAGATTGACCTGGGGAGGAGGGGGGAGGATTATACTGGGGGGACAGACTGACCTGGGGGGGGGGATTGTACTGTGGGGACAGATTGACCTGTGGGTGTGGGGGGAGAATATACTGGGAGACAGACTGACCTAGGGTGATTTTACTGGGGGACAGATTGACCTGGGGGTGATTGTACTGGGGGGCAGATTGTCCTGCAGTGGGGCAGGATTATACTGGGGGAAAGACTGACCTAGGGGGGTTATTCTGGGGGGGTAGAATGGCCCGGGGAAGGGAAAGATTTTACTGGGGACAGATTGATCTGGGGTGGATTGTACTTGGGGATAGATTGACCTTGTGTGATTTAAAAATGCCCCTGAAGCCCCTCCCACCATTAACACAATTTGGCCACACCCACTGTTCACTGCTACGTGCACCACATTACTCTTTCTGTTGGGCGTGCCCAAAGGTGCCATGGGTTTTTTACAATCCTAGCAACACCCATGGCACAATGAAAACCACACCCACTCTTCACTAAGCACACCATGTTTTTTCATCAGGAGGCCCATGTTTTGATCTTGCACACAGGCCCACTGATTTCATTGTATTACACTTTAGCACCTGAAGCACTTTTTCCTTTTTTTTTTATGTTGTTTTTGTTTGTGTTTTTGCACCGATACATTGTGCTAGACGTGTTAAAACGTGTTTTGTTTCCTTTTGAATAGAATTGTTATGTTATTACATTTCATTAATTAGTTTTGGAATTTGATATGTTTTGTTTCGTTTATTCATTTTCTAACGAATTCCAAATTTGCAGAACAATTCGAATTCAGATCGGTCGAAAAAAAATAATCAACTGAGCTTAATTCTGTGTAAAGAATAGCTGGCTGTTAAGGAGCGTCAGTTGACAGCAGGTTTCCCCGCTGATATGTGAAATGTAAATAAAAGAAAGCACCTTGTTCCCATGTTGGTGGGGACAAGGGCCTCTTCCCCACAACCCTGGCCTGGTGGTTGTAGGGGTCTGTGGGCAGGGAGCTTATTGGGATCTAGAAGCCCATTTTAACAAGGGGCCCCCCCAGATCCCGGCTTCACATCATGCGAATGAGTATGAGGTTAATAGTATCCCTACTCATTAACCAAAAAGTGTTCAAAGGGATAATAAAAACACACCGCTGTTTGACAAGTCCTTTATTAGGTAATGAGTAAAATCACCGACCCGAATGAAAAAAAAAAAATGCTGCTCGCCGGACACGACTGTTCCCGCCCACACAGACAAATGACGGGTAAACGTAGGGGTGGGTGTTACCCGGTGATGTAATCGGGTGACCCTACCCCCATGTCTACTTCTTATTGGGCGAGTGCCATTCCCGAATCACAGATAAACATGGGGGTGGGGTTACCCGGTGATGTCACTGGTCGATCCCACCCCATAAAGACACTCGACCAATGAAAGGTAGACGTGGAGGTGGAGTCGCCCGGTTGCATCATACATGTTTACCTGTCATTCAGCTGTGTCCCTTGTCCCCGCATTTAAAAAAAAATAAAGATTTGTTTGGGTCAGCGCTTTTATGTTTGTTTTTTTTTTTTTTAAACAAAGAACCTGTCAAACACTATTGTTCTGTTTTTATTAACTTTTCATTTTTTTTTGGTGGATGAGTAGGGGTACTATATGCCCCATATTTATTCATATATTGAGGCCAGGATCTGGGGGCTCCCTTGTTAAGTCAACCCCCGCACCACAACCACCAAGCCAGGGTTGTGGGGAAGAGGCCCTTGTCCATATCAATATGGGGACAAGGTGTTTTGAGGGAGGAAAGGGAGCCTCTCCCCCCCTGCACAAAGCACCCCTTCCGTGTTGAGGGAATGTGCCCTGGCATGGTTGAGAAGGGGGGGCACTCGCTCGTCACCCCCCCATTTCCTGGCCTGCCGGGCTGCATGCTATGGATTTTGGGGGGACCCTGAAGGACCTGGTATGGATGGGGGGGGGGACCTGCTGATGAATCATCAGTTATTAAAGATGCGGTGGCCGGCTTATCAGTCGATCATTTTTTCATTGATCCAAATTTGAATCTTCTGGTCCACTGATCTACTCATCCACAGGTCCACTGATCTACTGGTCCACTGATCTACTCATCCACTGATCTACTCATCCACTGGTCCACTGATCTACTGACCTACTGGTTCACTGATCTACTCATTCACCGATCCACTGATTTACTGGTCCACTGACCTACTGGTCCACTGATCTACTGGTCCACTGATCTACTCATCCATTGATCTACTCATTCACTGATCTACTGGTCCACTAATCTACTCATTCACTGGTCCACTGATCTACTAGTCCACTGATCTACTCATCCACTCATCTACTCATCCACTGATCTACTAGTCAACTGATCTACTCATCCACTGATCTACTGGTCCACTGATCTACTCATCCACTGGTCCACTGATCTACTCATCCACTGATCTACTAGTCCACTGATCTACTCATCCACTGATCTGCTCATCCACTGATCTACTCATCCACTGATCTACTCATCCACTGATCTACTGGTCCACTGATCTACTCATCCACTGGTCCACTGATCTACTCATCCACTGGTCCACTGATCTACTCATCCACTGATCTACTAGTCCACTGATCTACTCATCCACTGAGCTACTCATCCACTGATCTACTAGTCCACTGATCTACTCATCCACTGATCTACTCATCCACTGATCTACTGGTCCACTGATCTACTCATCCACTGGTCCACTGATCTACTAGTCCACTGATCTACTAGACAACCGATCTACTAGTTCACTGGTCTACTGGTCCATTGATCTACTGAATGATGGTTCAATGCTTTACAGGCTTCTGTGGGGAGAATAATAAATGAGGGGGGTCTATACACACTCCTGGTGTCTGTATCCATGGGAAGTGTGTGTATATCTGACAAGCCGACTGATGACTTTCAGGCGGAAGCGATCGGGAGGCTGTAGATTGCTTCCAAACCCCCTGGAAAAGTCTGTATCACCCCCCCCCCCCCCCCCCGATACCATGGCATGGCAGGTGCCGCCAGCCCAGGTTAAGTAGAGGAAGCTCAGTGGACATGCATCCACTCTCCTTCACTTCTTGCTGACCTGGAAGTGACGAGTGTCACTCCCGGGTCCCCATGTTACTTTCCCCACCACGATCTGCACTTCCTTAGATTCATCAGGTATGACATCTGGTGTACAAACAAAAACAGCGACTGCCCCAACCTGTAACTGGCCTTAACAACAAGGAACACATAGAAGAGCAATACATGTCAAACAACTACAAAGAAATATTCCCAGCTCACCTTACCAGCCAGCCAGCAACAAACTGAATTGTCGTGTCTAACAATTGGAAGACATCTGGAGTCTTTTAGACCTCTGATGTCTCATTAAAGAGAATCTGAAAAAGGTCCAAAACCTCCTGTGCATGAGTGTGGTGAGCTAGAGGAAATCTTCACGTGTATTCCCTTTTAGGATAACACCCAGGGATAAGTCCGGCCTTGCTGCCCTCTAATGACTGGGGAAGTCCGAACAGTACCTGCAAAAAACAAACAACCACGGGGCAGTGGCTGTGGCTGTTTTTATTTGTCTCTATTAAATCCCCATCGGGATAATACATCAGGCTGCTGCGCCTTCACGTACATGTATGTACAACCGTAAACACACCCATCAGGACTCTGCCCATAGAACCGCATCACACTAATCTGTGAGTGAAGAAACTACAAGTCCCATCTGCCACCACGGTAGATTGCTGCCAGTTCTCAAAGAACTGTAATGCCCCATACATGCGCTCAGATTTTCTGACGGAAAATGTTCAAAGGAAGCTTTTTGTCGGAAATTCCGACCATGTGGGCTCCATCGGACATTTTCCATCTGAAAATTTCCAACACAAAATTTGAGATCTGGATCTCAAATTTTCCAACAACAAAATCCGTTGTCGGAAATTCCGATCGTGTGTACACAATTCCGAAGCACAAAGATCTATGCTTGCTCGGAATCGAGCAGAAGAGCCACACGGGTGCTGCCGTCAGCAAAAGAACTCAGGATGAAATGCCCAGTACCAGTGCTGCCGTTAGTGAAAGACCCCAGGATGAAATGCCCAGTACCAGTGCTGCCGTTAGTGAAAGACCCCAGGATGAAATGCCCAGTACCAGTGCTGTAGTATCACCCCCAAGTACCAGCATTGGAGTGTCACATCCCCCAAGTGTTAGGGCCACTACATACCTCCCAAATGCTTTTGCCAACCCAACACGACTGCCTTCCGAGGATCAGCAAGCATTTCCCCTTACAACACACAGCCAGGTATATGGAAAACATTTTTTATTTATTTATTTTATTTATTTATTCTTTCACTGATGAGGAGGCAATGATAGGTAACACTGATGAGGAGGCACTAATAGGTCACACTGATGGGCACTGACAGGTGACACTGATGTACACTAATAGGTGACACTGATGAGGAGGCACTGAAAGGCACTGACAGGTGGCATTGATGTACACTAATAGGTGGAACTGATAGGTGACACTGATGAGGAGGCACTGACAGGCAGAACTGATAAGCGGCACTGATAGGTGACACTGATGAGGAGGCATTGAAGGGCAATGACAGGTGGCACTAATGTCCACTGATAGGTGGCACTGATAGGTGACACTGATGAGGAGGCACTAGTGGGCACTAATAGGTGACACTGATGAGGAGGCACTAGTGGGCACTAATAGGTGACACTGATGAGGAGACACTGATGGGCACTGGTGGGACAATGTCATCATATAACTGGTGTGAGGTGATCGGGGTGTCACCAGTACAGTACAGTGTCATCATATAACTGGTGTGAGGTGATCGGGGTGTCACCAGTACAGTACAGTGTCATCATATAACTGGTGTGAGGTGATCGGGGTGTCACCAGTACAGTACAGTGTCATCATATAACTGGTGTGAGGTGATCGGGGTGTCACCAGTACAGTACAGTGTCATCATATAACTGGTGTGAGGAGATCGGGGTGTCACCAGTACAGTACAGTGTCATCATATAACTGGTGTGAGGTGATCAGGGTGTCACCAGTACAGTACAGTGTCATCATATAACTGGTGTGAGGTGATCAGGGTGTCCCCAGTACAGTACAATGTCATCATATAACTGGTGTGAGGAGATCGGGGTGTCACCAGTACAGTACAGTGTCATTGTCTAACTGGTGTGAGGAGATCGGGGTGTCACCAGTACAGTACAGTGTCATCATATAACTGGTGTGAGGAGATCGGGGTGTCACCAGTACAGTACAGTGTCATCATATAACTGGTGTGAGGTGATCGGGGTGTCACCAGTACAGTACAGTGTCATCGTCTAACTGGTGTGAGGTGATCGGGGTGTCACCAGTAAAGTACAGTGTCATCGTCTAACTGGTGTGAGGAGATCGGGGTGTCACCAGTACAGTACAGTGTCATCATATAACTGGTGTGAGGTGATCGGGGTGTCACCAGTACAGTACAGTGTCATCGTCTAACTGGTGTGAGGTGATCGGGGTGTCACCAGTACAGTACAGTGTCATCGTCTAACTGGTGTGAGGAGATCGGGGTGTCACCAGTACAGTACAGTGTCATCGTATAACTGGTGTGAAATCGGGGTGTCACCAGTACAGTGTCATCATCTAACTGGTGTGAGGAGATTGCGGTGTCACCAGTACAGTACGGTGTCATCATATAACTGGTGTGAGGTGATCGGGATGTCACCAGTACAGTACAGTGTCATCATATAACTGGTGTGAGGAGATTGCGGTGTCACCAGTACAGTACGGTGTCATCATATAACTGGTGAGGTGATCGGGGTGTCACCAGTACAGTACAGTGTCATCATATAACTGGTGTGAGGTGATCGGGGTGTCACCAGTACAGTACGGTGTCATCATATAACTGGTGTGAGGTGATCGGGATGTCACCAGTACAGTACAGTGTCATCATATAACTGGTGTGAGGTGATCGGGGTGTCACCAGTACAGTACAGTGTCATCATATAACTGGTGTGAGGTGATCGGGGTGTCACCAGTACAGTACGGTGTCATCATATAACTGGTGTGAGGTGATCGGGATGTCACCAGTACAGTACAGTGTCATCATATAACTGGTGAGGTGATCGGGGTGTCACCAGTACAGTACAGTGTCATCATATAACTGGTGTGAGGTGATCGGGATGTCACCAGTACAGTAGTGTCATCATATAACTGGTGTGAGGTGATTGGGGTGTCACCAGTACAGTACAGTGTCATCATATAACTGGTGTGAGGTGATCGGGGTGTCACCAGTACAGTACAGTGTCATCATATAACTGGTGAGGTGATCGGGGTGTCACCAGTACAGTACAGTGTCATCATATAACTGGTGTGAGGAGATCGGGGTGTCATCAGTACAGTACAGTGTCATCATATAACTGGTGTGAGGTGATCGGGGTGTCACCAGTACAGTACAGTGTCATCATATAACTGGTGAGGTGATCGGGGTGTCACCAGTACAGTACAGTGTCATCATATAACTGGTGTGAGGAGATCGGGGTGTCACCAGTACAGTACAGTGTCATCATATAACTGGTGTGAGGTGATCGGGGTGTCACCAGTACAGTACAGTGTCATCATATAACTGGTGTGAGGAGATTCGGGTGTCACCAGTACAGTACAGTGTCATCATATAACTGGTGTGAGGTGATCGGGGTGTCACCAGTACAGTACAGTGTCATCATATAACTGGTGTGAGGTGATCGGGGTGTCACCAGTACAGTACAGTGTCATCATATAACTGGTGTGAGGTGATCGGGGTGTCACCAGTAACGTACAGTGTCATCATATAACTGGTGTGAGGAGATCGGGGTGTCACCAGTACAGTACAGTGTCATCATATAACTGGTGTGAGGAGATCGGGGTGTCACCAGTACAGTACAGTGTCATCATATAACTGGTGTGAGGAGATCAGGGTGTCAACAGTACAGTACAATGTCATCATATAACTGGTGTGAGGTGATCGGGGTGTCACCAGTACAGTACAGTGTCATCATATAACTGGTGTGAGGAGATCGGGGTGTCACCAGTACAGTACAGTGTCATCATATAACTGTTGTGAGGTGATCGGGGTGTCCCCAGTACAGTACAATGTCATCATATAACTTGTGTGAGGTGATCAGGATGTCACCAGTACAGTACAGTGTCATCATATAACTGGTGTGAGGTGATCGGGGTGTCACCAGTACAGTACAGTGTCATCATATAACTGGTGTGAGGTGATCAGGGTGTCAACAGTACAGTACAGTGTCATCATATAACTGGTGTGAGGTGATCAGGGTGTCACCAGTACAGTACAGTGTCATCATATAACTGTTGTGAGGTGATCGGGGTGTCCCCAGTACAGTACAATGTCATCATATAACTTGTGTGAGGTGATCAGGATGTCACCAGTACATTACAGTGTCATCATATAACTGGTGTGAGGTGATCGGGGTGTCACCAGTACAGTACAGTGTCATCATATAACTGGTGTGAGGAGATCGGGGTGTCACCAGTACAGTACAATGTCATCATATAACTGGTGTGAGGTGATCGGGGTGTCACCAGTACAGTACAGTGTCATCATATAACTGGTGTGAGGAGATCAGGGTGTCACCAGTACAGTACAGTGTCATCATATAACTGGTGTGAGGAGATCGGGGTGTCACCAGTACAGTACAGTGTCATCATATAACTGGTGTGAGGTGATCGGGGTGTCACCAGTACAGTACAGTGTCATCATATAACTGGTGTGAGGTGATCGGGGTGTCACCAGTACAGTACAGTGTCATCATATAACTTGTGTGAGGTGATCAGGATGTCACCAGTACAGTACAGTGTCATCATATAACTGGTGTGAGGTGATCGGGGTGTCACCAGTACAGTACAGTGTCATCATTTAACTGGTGTGAGGTGATCAGGGTGTCAACAGTACAGTGTCATCATATAACTGGTGTGAGGAGATCGGGGTGTCACCAGTACAGTACAGTGTCATCATATAACTGGTGTGAGGTGATCGGGGTGTCACCAGTACAGTACAGTGTCATCATATAACTGGTGTGAGGTGATCGGGGTGTCCCCAGTACAGTACAATGTCATCATATAACTTGTGTGAGGTGATCAGGATGTCACCAGTACAGTACAGTGTCATCATATAACTGGTGTGAGGTGATCGGGGTGTCACCAGTACAGTACAGTGTCATCATTTAACTGGTGTGAGGAGATCGGGGTGTCACCAGTACAGTACAGTGTCATCATATAACTGGTGTGAGGTGATCGGGGTGTCACCAGTACAGTACAGTGTCATCATATAACTGGTGTGAGGAGATCGGGGTGTCACCAGTACAGTACAGTGTCATCATATAACTGGTGTGAGGTGATCGGAGTGTCACCAGTACAGTACAGTGTCATCATATAACTGGTGTGAGGAGATCGGGGTGTCACCAGTACAGTACAGTGTCATCATATAACTGGTGTGAGGTGATCGGGGTGTCTCCAATACAGTACAGTGTCATCATATAACTGGTGTGAGGAGATCAGGGTGTCACCAGTACAGTACAGTGTCATCATATAACTGGTGTGAGGTGATCGGGGTGTCACCAGTACAGTACAGTGTCATCATATAACTGGTGTGAGGTGATCGGGGTGTCACCAGAACAGTACAATGTCATCATATAACTGGTGTGAGGTGATCAGGGTGTCACCAGTATAGTACAGTGTCATCATATAACTGGTGTGATGTGATCAGGGTGTCACCAGTACAGTACAATGTCATCATATAACTGGTGTGAGGTGATCGGGGTGTCACCAGTACAGTACAGTGTCATCATATAACTGGTGTGAGGTGATCAGGGTGTCAACAGTACAGTACAGTGTCATCATATAACTGGTGTGAGGTGATCAGGGTGTCACCAGTACAGTACAGTGTCATCATATAACTGGTGTGAGGTGATCGGGGTGTCACCAGTACAGTACAGTGTCATCATATAACTGTTGTGAGGTGATCGGGGTGTCCCCAGTACAGTACAGTGTCATCATATAACTGGTGTGAGGTGATCAGGGTGTCACCAGTACAGTACAGTGTCATCATATAACTGGTGTGAGGTGATCGGGGTGTCACCAGTACAGTACAGTGTCATCATATAACTGGTGTGAGGAGATCGGGGTGTCACCAGTACAGTACAGTGTCATCATATAACTGGTGTGAGGTGATCGGGGTGTCACCAGTACAGTACAGTGTCATCATATAACTGGTGTGAGGAGATCGGGGTGTCACCAGTACAGTACAGTGTCATCATATAACTGGTGTGAGGAGATCGGGGTGTCACCAGTACAGTACAGTGTCATCATATAACTGGTGTGAGGTGATCGGGGTGTCACCAGTACAGTACAGTGTCATCATATAACTGGTGTGAGGTGATCGGGGTGTCACCAGTACAGTACAGTGTCATCATATAACTGGTGTGAGGAGATCGGGGTGTCACCAGTACAGTACAGTGTCATCATATAACTGGTGTGAGGAGATCGGGGTGTCACCAGTACAGTACAGTGTCATCATATAACTGGTGTGAGGAGATCGGGGTGTCACCAGTACAGTACAGTGTCATCATATAACTGGTGTGAGGAGATCAGGGTGTCACCAGTACAGTACGGTGTCATCATATAACTGGTGTGAGGTGATCGGGGTGTCACCAGTACAGTACAGTGTCATCATATAACTGGTGTGAGGTGATCGGGGTGTCACCAGTACAGTACGGTGTCATCATATAACTGGTGTGAGGAGATCGGGGTGTCACCAGTACAGTACAGTGTCATCATATAACTGGTGTGAGGAGATCGGGGTGTCACCAGTACAGTACAGTGTCATCATATAACTGGTGTGAGGTGATCGGGGTGTCACCAGTACAGTACAGTGTCATCATATAACTGGTGTGAGGTGATCGGGGTGTCACCAGTACAGTACAGTGTCATCATATAACTGGTGTGAGGTGATCGGGGTGTCACCAGTACAGTACAGTGTCATCATATAACTGGTGTGAGGAGATCGGGGTGTCACCAGTACAGTACGGTGTCATCATATAACTGGTGTGAGGTGATCGGGGTGTCACCAGTACAGTACAGTTTCATCATATAACTGGTGTGAGGAGATCGGGGTGTCACCAGTACAGTGTCATCATATAACTGGTGTGAGGTGATCGGGGTGTCACCGGTACAGTACAGTGTCATCATATAACTGGTGTGAGGAGATCGGGGTGTCACCAGTACAGTACAGTTTCATCATATAACTGGTGTGAGGTGATCGGGGTGTCACCGGTACAGTACAGTGTCATCATATAACTGGTGTGAGGAGATCGGGGTGTCACCAGTACAGTACAGTGTCATCATATAACTGATGTGAGGTGATCGGGGTGTCACCAGTACAGTACAGTGTCATCATATAACTGGTGTGAGGAGATCGGGGTGTCACCAGTACAGTACAGTTTCATCATATAACTGGTGTGAGGAGATCGGGGTGTCACCGGTACAGTACAGTGTCATCATATAACTGGTGTGAGGAGATCGGGGTGTCACCAGTATAGTACAGTGTCATCATATAACTGGTGTGAGGTGATCGGGGTGTCACCGGTACAGTACGGTGTCATCATCATACATCATACTTGTGGGGGGGGGAGGGGGAGTTGACTTTCACTGCCACTGACCACCAGTTTGAGGAAGTTCGCAGTCCTGACATTGGTGCTGGGACTATTATTGTGTTCACTGACACCAATGTCTGGGCTCCCGCTCTGTCGCCGTTTTTCCGTACCAGAGGTGGTCAGATTGAACATTTTAGTTGGTCTTATGTTTGTCACCCCCGACAATTCCAGATGGCGGTACGATAACATCGCATTTTCCTGTATTGAGAAGCATTGCATCGTTAGGCAGCCCATTTAAAATGAATAAAAATACAAAATAAAGTGGTAATAACCCCCAGCATTGGTGTCAGTCGCAGTAGTAATAACCCCCAGCATTGGTGTCAGTCGCAGTAATAATAACCCCCAGCATTGGTGTCAGTCGCAGTAGTAATAACCCCCAGCATTGGTGTCAGTCGCAGTAGTAATAACCCCCAGCATTGGTGTCAGTCGCAGTAGTAATAACCCCCAGCATTGGTGTCAGTCGCAGTAGTAATAACCCCCAGCATTGGTGTCAGTCGCAGTAGTAATAACCCCCAGCATTGGTGTCAGTCGCAGTAGTAATAACCCCCAGCATTGGTGTCAGTCACAGTAGTAATAACCCCCAGCATTGGTGTCAGTCGCAGTAGTAATAACCCCCAGCATTGGTGTCAGTCGCAGTAGTAATAACCCCCAGCATTGGTGTCAGTCACAGTAGTAATAACCCCCAGCATTGGTGTCAGTCGCAGTAGTAATAACCCCCAGCATTGGTGTCAGTCGCAGTAGTAATAACCCCCAGCATTGGTGTCAGTCGCAGTAGTAATAACCCCCAGCATTGGTGTCAGTCGCAGTAGTAATAACCCCCAGCATTGGTGTCAGTCGCAGTAGTAATAACCCCCAGCATTGGTGTCAGTCGCAGTAGTAATAACCCCCAGCTATGCTCAACATGATTCGTGTTGGCAATTAACGCTTCTTATGCAGTGTAAAGGGTCACCACTGGCTCTGTTCCTCACTCTGTTGTTGGTCCACGGGGATGGAGGATGGGGGAGGAGTGTAGAATGGGTGATGATGTCTGTGGGGGGGGGGTAATAGGGGAGGAGTGCAAAGGGGGTGTTGGTGGAGGGGTGTAGAGGGGGCAGATGGTGATGGGGGAGGGGTGTAGAGGGGGCAGATGGTGATGGGGGAGGGGTGTAGAGGGGGTGATGGTCATGTTGGGGAGGTGATGGGGGAGGGGTGAAGAGGGAGGTGATGGGGGAGGGGTGTAGAGGGGGTGGTGGTCATGTTGGGGAGGTGATGGGGGAGGGGTGAAGAGGGAGGTGATGGGGGAGGGGTGTAGAGGGGGTGGTGGTCATGTTGGTGGGGGGAGTGATGGGGGAGGGGTGTAGAGGGGGCAGATGGTGATGGGGAGGGGTGTATAGGGGGTTATGGTCATGTTGAGGAGGTGATGGGGGAGGGGAGAAGAGGGAGGTTATGGGGGAGGGGGTGAAGAGGGAGGTGATGGGGAGGGGTGTAGAGGGGGTTGTGGTCATGTTGGTGGGGGAAGTTGTGGGGGAGGGGTGTAGAGGGGGTGGTGGTCATGTTGGTGGGGGGGAGTGATGGGGGAGGGGTGTAGAGGGGGCAGATGGTGATGGGGGAGGGGTGTAGAGGGGGTGATGGTCATGTTGGGGAGGTGATGGGGGAGGGGTGAGTTGGTTAAGTTGGGGGGGGGGGGGTGATGGGGAGGGGTGTAGAGGGGGCAGATGGTGATGGGGAGGGGTGTATAGGGGGTTATGGTCATGTTGAGGAGGTGATGGGGGAGGGGAGAAGAGGGAGGTTATGGGGGAGGGGTGAAGAGGGAGGTGATGGGGAGGGGTGTAGAGGGGGTGGTGGTCATGTTGGTGGGGGGAGTTGTGGGGGAGGGGTGTAGAGGGGGCAGATGGTGATGGGGGAGGGGTGAGTTGGTTATGTTGGGCGGTGATGGGGGAGGGGTCAGATGGTGATGGGGGGGGGAGGGGAGTGTAGCAGAGATTGGGGGAGATCTCACTGTCCTTCCTCTAGGGGGCGCAGGCAGTACAGTTGTCCTCACGTGGATGTAATTGCCTCAGATGGGGGGGGGGGGGGGGTGGCGGGCGCTAGTCACCTCCCCCCCTAAGGAAGACATGGCTGACCAATCACCGCGCTCCATGCTCTCCGCTCACCTTCTCCTCGGAGGCGGAAGTCCCTCCCACACGGCCGGCCTGCACGCGTCGCCATGGTAACCAAAGTCTTCCTTCGCGAGTATCCAGCCGTTTAAGCTCCGCCCCCTCTGTAGCTGTGCCCATGGTCACGTGACGCGCTATACTGTGACGTCACAACTCAGCCTCGCTTTTTTATTGGAGTGCAGTGCAGGGCAGAGCTCAGTTCTACGGGACGCAGTGACGAGTGTAGACGTGTATTTCTGTGCTCTGTGATCAGATAATTATCAGTTTATTCCCTGTGGTTTCTCATACACGGGATTGATATACATTTGTAGGAATTATTTAGGAATTATTTTTGCTGATTTGCATTTCTGTGCATTTTGGTAGAAAAAAAAAAAAGCGGATTTTTTACAGTTAGTTGAATTTGAGTTCAGTTTCTAGGTTCTAGCATCATGTGCTACCTGCAGGAGCTGCATGCCGCCTTCATGTGGTACCTGGGATGCATGCACATTGCATTGCTGGTGTTATCTTCATGCCACGCGTTCTGGAAAAGACGGCGACGCCGGAACGCTACACCTCTGGCGCCGTCCTCACCAGAGGCCATCACCACAATGTCCAAGAAGAGTTTGGAACTTCCAATCTCTTCACTGCTAGTGCCATGCTCACCAGAGGCTATCACCACAACACCCAAGAAGAGTTTGGAATGCCCAATCTCTCCACCGCTGGTGCCGTGCTCACCAGAGATCATCAGCACAACGCCCGAGAAGAGTTTGGATCGTCCAATCTCTCCACCGCTGGTGCCGTGCTCACCAGAGATCATCAGCACAACGCCCGAGAAGAGTTTGGATCGTCCAATCTCTCCACCGCTGGTGCCGTGCTCACCAGAGATCATCAGCACAACGCCCGAGAAGAGTTTGGAGTGTTCAATCTCTCCACCGCTGGTGCCGTGCTCACCAGAGATCATCAGCACAACACCTGAGAAGAGTTTGGAACGCCCAATTTCTCCACCGCTGGTGCCGTGCTCACCAGAGATCATCTGCACAACGCCCGAGAAGAGTTTGGATCGTCCAATCTCTCCACCGCTGGTGCCGTGCTCACCAGAGATCATCTGCACAACACCTGAGAAGAGTTTGGATCATCCAATCTCTCCACCGCTGGTGCCGTGCTCACCAGAGATCATCTGCACAACGCCCGAGAAGAGTTTGGATCATCCAATCTCTCCACCGCTGGTGCCGTGCTCACCAGAGATCATCAGCACAACGCCCAAGAAGAGTTTGGAACGCCCAATCTCTCCACCGCTGGTGCCGTGCTCACCAGAGATCATCTGCACAACGCCTGAGAAGAGTTTGGAACATCCAATCTCTCCGCCACTGGTGCCGTGCTCACCAGAGATCATCAGCACAACGCCCAAGAAGAGTTTGGAACGCCCAATCTCTCCACCGCTGGTGCCGTGCTCACCAGAGATCATCAGCACAACGCCTGAGAAGAGTTTGGAACGTCCAATCTCTCCACCGCTGGTGCCGTGCTCACCAGAGATCATCAGCACAACGCCCAAGAAGAGTTTGGAACGCCCAATCTCTCCACCGCTGGTGCCGCGCTCACCAGAGATCATCAGCACAACGCCCGAGAAGAGTTTGGATCGTCCAATCTCTCCACCGCTGGTGCCGTGCTCACCAGAGATCATCTGCACAACGCCTGAGAAGAGTTTGGAACATCCAATCTCTCCGCCACTGGTGCCGTGCTCACCAGAGATCATCAGCACAACGCCCAAGAAGAGTTTGGAACGCCCAATCTCTCCACCGCTGGTGCCGTGCTCACCAGAGATCATCAGCACAACGCCTGAGAAGAGTTTGGAACGTCCAATCTCTCCACCGCTGGTGCCGTGCTCACCAGAGATCATCAGCACAACGCCCAAGAAGAGTTTGGAACGCCCAATCTCTCCACCGCTGGTGCCGCGCTCACCAGAGATCATCAGCACAACGCCCGAGAAGAGTTTGGATCGTCCAATCTCTCCACCGCTGGTGCCGTGCTCACCAGAGATCATCAGCACAACGCCCGAGAAGAGTTTGGATCGTCCAATCTCTCCACCGCTGATGCCGTGCTCACCAGAGATCATCTGCACAACGCCTGAGAAGAGTTTGGAACGTCCAATCTCTCCACCGCTGGTGCTGCGCTCACCAGAGATCATCTGCACAACGCCTAAAAAGATTTGGGAACGCCAAAACCTTTCATCATGCAGGTTTATGAGCATAAAAGTTGAGATACCTCAGAAGATGCTCACAGGTCTCCTAGAAGCACTGAAGACAGGCCAGGTTCCCCAGGACCACAAGGAGGATGTTTATGGGTTTATTAAGAAAGTGATGTACTTTAGGGAGGATGTGATGGAAAAGTTTGTGTCTCTAGTCGTGAAGCATATGTTGGAAGCGGAACAGGAAAGCTGCAAAGACATCGAACTCTACATCCTCACACTACTCTATGAGTTGTTTGGAAGCCATAAAACTCAAGAGACCTTTGAGGACCTTGGGTCTGGTATCTCGAAAAAGGTCTACAGGTGCATGAAGAGCTTTTTGAGCTGCCCCAAACCGCGCAAGAAGATGCTGGCCATCGCTTTCATAGCAGAGCTTCTGGCTAATGATATGGAGCTGAGCGAGGAGGAGCACACGTTTTTAATGGACAAAATGATCGTCCTGCTCCATGAATATGACGAAAACATCTTGTTTTATGCCATGGACTGCATACAGCACTTGCTCCAACGAAGTCCAAAAGTGGCAGCTAAGTTCAAGAATGAACTTATTACGGCACTGACAAAGCAGATCGGTCAACACCAGCATCATAACAACATCAAGCTGATGGATACTGCCTTGGCTGCAATCGATCTGTTCAAGAGGAGGTTCAAGAATAAAGTGCTCAAGGAGGTCCTCAAAGTAGTCATCAAGCTTGTAGACAGCTCTGGCCACAAGATTCAGCTGAGGGTCATCAAGCTGGTTGACGCTGTTGTTCAAAAATTCAAATCCGGTCTCTGCAGCACTATAGGTGATGTGTTTCGGGAGAATATGACACTACTTTTACTGAAGGTCCACAGCTGTGACCCTGAGGTGTCGTCATCCGCAGAGACAGTGCTACGTCACGGCCTTCCTCATCTCCTTAGATGGCAACCCCTGTCACTGCTATGTTGGAGAAGACAATATAGGGCAGCTAAGACAAAGGAAGAGCGCCTAGACTCCATTTACAGCCTCCTTCAGAGGAACAATCTCCTAAAGCGAGAGCTCCTTTATTGCGTCAAGAAATTGTCTGAGATCAGTGAGAC
Source organism: Lithobates pipiens (assembly GCF_037356315.1). Lineage (NCBI taxonomy): Eukaryota > Metazoa > Chordata > Amphibia > Anura > Ranidae > Lithobates > Lithobates pipiens. The sequence goes on along the minus strand of NW_027507703.1, from coordinate 66,419 downwards.
TGATGCACTTGTTAGCTATGTTCGCCAACTAAGAGACAGCATCCCTTACTCTGACCTGTTAGCTACAGAACTGAGAAGACTCTACATGGGTCTGCATAAATCTAGCTTAAACAAACATACCGTGAGAAAGGCACAACCCGTAATCGATATCCTGAAAGAAAAGTGGCGCTCCCTTGGAACGCCCCTCCAGAAGGGTACCCGATCCAGGGATTACTGGTGGTTGGCGGGTGCGTCCAATCTCTCCACCGCTGGTGTCGTGCTCACCAGAGATCATGAGCACAAAGCCCAAGAAGAGTTTGGAGCATCCAATCTCTCCATCACTGGCATTGGGCTCAGCCGGAGATCATCTGCACAATGGCCAAAAAGTGTTGGGAATGCCCAAACCTTTCATCACTGAGGTTTATCACTATGACACCTGAGGAGCTTGAGAAGGTCAAAGTCCTCCTAGAAGGACTGAAGACAGGCCGTGTTCCCCAGGACCACAAGGAGGTTATGTGTCTATACTGGGGGGGACAGACTGACCTGAGAGGGATTGTACTGGGGGGACAGATTGACCTGGCGGGAGGATTATACTGGGGACCAGACTAATCTGGGGGAGGGGAAAGGGTTATATTGGGGACAGACTGACCTGGGGGCATTATACTGGGGGACAGAATGGCCTCGGGGGTTGAGTTATACTGGAGGATAGACTGACCTAGTGGGATTATACCGGAGGATAGATGGACCTAGTGGGATGATACTGGGGGGACAGGTGGACCTGTGTGGAGGGGGGAAGATTATACTGGAGGACAGACAGACTGACCTAAGGGGGGGATTGTACTGGAGGGGAAAGACTGACCAGCGAGGGATTGTACTGGGGGGGGGGGGGGGGATTATACTGGAGGACAGGCTGACCTAAGGGGTAGGGGGGATTGTACTGGAGGGGAAAGACTGACCAGCGAGGGATTGTACTGAGGGGGGGGGGCAGATTGATTGGGGGGGGGGAATTTGTTATGTTATGTTATGGGCGGCACAGTGGTGTAGTGGTTAGCACTTTCGCCTAGCAGTAAGAAGGGTCGCTGGTTCGAATGCCAACCACGACCACGACCTGCCTGGAGTTTGCATGTTCTCCCTGTGCCTGCGTGGGTTTCCTCCGGGTACTCCGGTTTCCTCCCACACTCCAAAGACATGCAGGTAGGTTAATTGGATCCTGTGTAAAATTGTTCCTAGTATATATGAATGTGAGTTAGGGACCTTAGATTGTAAGCTCCTTGAGGGTAGGGACTGAAGAGAATGTACAATGTATAAATTGATGGCTCTATATAAGTAACTGAAATAAATAAATGTTACTAATTTGGTTTTGTTGAATCCGTTTGTTTTTTTCGTTTATTCATTTTCTTACGAATTCCAAATTTTCCGAACAATTCAAATATTGGATTGGTCGATCATTTTTCGAATGGATGAGAGAGGGGTGGGGGGGGGGGGTGAGAGAGAGGAAGGATTGGGGATGAGAGAGAGGGGGGTTGGGGATGAACTGTTAAGAGAGGACAATTCGGCTGGTTGCAGGCTGGCTGGTAAGTTGAGCTGGGAATTTAAAAAGAAGTAACTAATGAAAAATAAATGGTAAATAAAAAAATTGCAAAAAAGTTACACCCAAGCATATGAAATCCCCCCCCCCCCCCCATACACGCACATACTGTATAACTGTGAACACACCAATCAAGACTCCGCCCATAGACTTGCTCCATTCATTCACACTAATCTGTGAATGAAGAAACAACAAGTCCCATCTGCCACCACGGTAGATTGCTGACAGTTCTCGTAGTTCATTGACACTTCCTCTGGCTTTCACAGTGACAGCCCATACCGAGGTACGGGCGAGAATATCGGAGGAAATGCTTGCAGGAGCCTTACATTGCACCCACGATCTACTGACACTCACTGATTGTAAGTCCGATGCTCTGCGGGCCCTGTGAAAAAAAAAAGGAAAAAATACTAAATACGCAACGCTCAAGTAATTTTAGCCTTTAACTTTCACTGCCACTGATCAGCAATGCGGGGGGGGGGGGGTTAACTTTCACTGCCACTGATCAGCAATCCGGGGTGGGGGGGTTAACTTTCACTGCCACTGACCACCAGTTTGAGGAAGTTAGCAGTAATGACACACCGGTGCTGGAAACTATTGTGTTCACTGACACCAATGTCTGGGCTCCCGCTCTATCGCCGTTCTTCCGTACCAGAGGTGGTCAGCTACAAAATTTTAGTTGACCTTATGTGTGGCACCCCCGGACACTTCCACAGGGCCGCACAATAACAGCACATTTTCCTGCATTGAGGAGCATTGCGTCGTTAGGCAGCCCATTCAAAATAAATAAAAATACAAAATAAAGTAGTAATAACCTCCAGCTTTGGCGTCGGTGGCAGTAATAATAACCTCCAGCATTGGTGTCAGTGGCAGTAACAATAACCCCCGGCATTAGTGTCAATGGCAGTAATAATACACCCTAGGATTGCTGTCAGTGGCAGTAATAATAACACCCAACATTGGCGTCAGTGGCAGTAATAATAGCACCCAACATTGACGTCAGTGGCAGTAACAATAACCCCCAGCATTAGTGTCAGTAATAATAGCTCCCAGCATTGGTGCCAGTGGCTGTAATAATAGCAACCAGAATTGGTGTCAGTGGCAGTAGCAATTACCCCCAGCATTAGTGTCAGTAATAATAACCCCTGACATTGGTGTCAGTGGCTTTAATAATAACCCCCAGCATTGGTGTCAGTAATAATAACCCCCAGCATTGGTGTCAGTGGCTGTAATAATAACCCCCAGCATTGGTATCAGTGGCAGTAATTAAGGATGAGCTGAACACCCCCCTGTTCGGTTCGCACCAGAACCTACGAACAGACCTAAACTTCGTGTGAACTTTAGAACCCTATTAAAGTCTATTTTGAACAAAAAAATCCCCCTATATAAATGTGATTATAAGTGACCACCAATACCACACACAAATCAAAAACATGAATATTTTATTAACAAATACAGAACAAAAGATACACATAAATACATTAAAACCAGAGGGACTACTAAGCAAACAGTGTCCCAATGGTGTAGCAGAATGTTCTAAACACATAATTACATAAAAAAAAAACAACCAATAAATATTAATCATACTCTAAACTGATGACCCCACACCCGACGCGTTTCTAGTTGCTGAAAACTTTCCTCAGGGGTGAAGAGCAAAAAGTTGGGTGGTAAGTTGATAATTCTGAGATATTAAATCAAAGATAGATGTATTGGGACCATTCCACACAAGTGCCTGTCATTGGTTTGTGTGGCTTTGTCCCAGACTGGTATTTGGCCATGACTACTTCCCTTTTGGTCCACCCCAATCTTCTGTGTAAAGAAAGAACGGGTTGCACAAATCTGAAGGTGCCTCAATTCTCATATACAAAAGGTTTTACTCAAAATAAGCAAAAAGCCTCAATAGGCTCAAGATTTGCAAAGAGAATGTGCCCGCAGGAGAGACTGAAGCCAGGGGCTCGGCAATGCGGCCCATAGATTAATTGACAAGTCACAGAGTGTTTCCATGTATGTGGCAAAGGGATGTAGCAATCAAATAATATTAAAGTCTATGGGACTCGAACGTTCGAAATCTAAAGTGCTAATTTTAAAGTCTAATATGCAAGTTACTGTCCTAAAAAGTGTTTGGGGACCCGGGTCCTGCCCCAGGGGACATGGATCAATGCAAAAAAAAAAGTTTTAAAAACGGCCGTTTTTTTCGGGAGCAGTGATTTTAATAATGATTAAAGTGAAACAATAAAAGTGTAATATTCCTTTAAATTTCGTACCTGGGGGGTGTCTATAGTGTGCCTGTGAAGGGGCGCATATTTCCAGTGCTTAGAACTGTCCCTGCACAAAGTGTCATTTCTGCAGGAAAAAAAGTCCTTTAAAATCACTCGCGGTTACAATGAATTGTCGGCTCCCCGTAATACAGAGAACAGTCATTGAAAGTCATTGATAAAAAAAAAAGCGTGGGGTTCCCCCAAATTCAATTACCAGGCCCTTTAGGTCTGGTATGGATATTAAGGGGAACCCCATGTCAAATTAAAAAAAAAAATTGACATGGGAGTCCCCCTAAAAATCCATACCAGACCCTTTATCCGAGCACGCAACCTGGCAGGCCGCTGGAAAAGAGGGGGGACGAGAGAGCGCCCCCCCTGAACCGTACCAGGCCACATGCCCTCAACATTGGGAGGATGCTTTAGGGATCTGTGACCCCTCAAAGCACCATGTCCCCATGTTGATGGGGACAAGGGCCTCACCCCCACAACCCTGGCCGGTGGTTGTGAGGGTCTGCGGGCAGGGGGCTTATCAGAATCTGGAAGCCCCCTTTAACATGGGGACCCCCAGATCCCGCCCCCCCCTGTTTGAAATGGTAAGGGAGTACAAAAGTACCCCTACCATTTCACAAAGAAAGGGTAAAAAATTGTTAAATAAGACAAACACACTTTTGAAAAATTCCTTTATTAAAAATAAAAAAAATAAAAAAAAAGATTCCAGCGGTGGTAATCCACTCTGGCCATCCAGCGACAGATGATCATCTCTCCGGGGTCCAGCGATGGCTGATCTGATCCAGCGACGGGTGATTTCTCAGTCCAGCGCAGCGAATCCCTCCATCCTTCTGTCTCCACTGAGGAGACACTGCGGGATCCCGACGGCTGACGTTTCTTATATGAGGAGGGCGGGGCCACCCGTCACCTGACCCCGCCCCTCTCTGATGCTAGTGGGGCAAACCAGGCTTCCCCAATGACGTATGAGTGACCCCGCCCCCCTCTGATGTAAGGGAAACCTGCGTTAGCCGCCAGGATCCCTGCAGTGTCTCCTCAGTGGAGACAGAAGATGGATGGATGGATTTACTGCGCTGGACTGAGAAATCACCCGTCGCTGGATCAGATCGGCCATCGCTGGCCCCCAGAGAGATGATCATCCGTCGCTGGATGGCAAGAGTGGATTACCACCGCTGGAATCTTTTTTTCTATTTTTAATAAAGGAATTTTTCAAAAGTGTGTTTGTCTTAACTATTTTTTACACTTTCTTTGTGAAATGGTAGGGGTACTTTTGTACTCCCTTACCATTTCAAACAGGGGGGGGGGCTGGATCTGGGGGTTCTCTTGTTAAAGGGGGCTTCCAGATTCTGATAAGCCCCCCGCCCGCAGACCCCCACAACCACCGGCCAGGGCTGTGGGGATGAGGCCCTTGTCCCCATCAACATGGGGACAAGGTGCTTTGAGGGGTCACAGACCCCCAAAGCATCCTCCCAATGTTGAGGGCATGTGGCCTGGTACGGTTCAGGGGGAGGCGCTCTCTCGTCCCCCCCTCTTTTCCTGAGGCCTGCCAGGTTGCGTGCTCGGATAAAGGGTCTGGTATGAATTTTTAGTGGGATCCAACATCAATTTTTTTTTTTTACGCGGGGTTCCCCTTAATATCCATACCAGACCTGAAGGGCTTGGTAATTGAATTTGGGGGAACCCCACACTTTTTTTTTTAATCAATGACTTTCAATGAGTGTTCTCTGTATTACGGGGAGCCGACAATTCATTATAGCCGTGAGTGATTTTAAAAGACTTTTTTTCCTGCAGAAATGACACTTTGTGCAGGGACAGTTCTAAGCACGGGAAACATGCGCCCCTTCACAGGCATACTATAGACACCCCCCAGGTACGAAATTTAAAGGAATATTACACTTTTATTGTTTCACTTTAATCATTATTAAAATCACTGCTCCCGAAAAAAATGGCCATTTTTAAAACTTTTTTTTGCATTGATCCATGTCCCCTGGGGCAGGACCCGGGTCCCCAAACACTTTTTAGGACAATAACTTGCATATTAGCCTTTAAAATTAGCACTTTAGATTTCTCCCATAGACTTGTACAGGGTGCTTTTCGAATTCGCTGCAAACGAACAGGCGAACAGGCAATGTTTGAGTCGAACATGAGTTAGACTCAAACTCGAAGCTCATCCCTAGTAGTAATAATAGCCAGCATTGATGTCAGAGGCTGTAATAATAACCCTTATAATTGGTGTCAGTGGCAGTAATAATAACCCCCAGCATTGGTGTCAGTGGGTCAAATAATAACCCCCAGCATTGGTGTCAGTGCAGGTTATATAGCTGTGGGCCCCATGTTGGACCTCCATCCACGGAAGGATGCTGTATGTACGTAGGGATCGTGGGGCGGAGGGTAGGGACTGGCCAGAGAGGGATTACTTTGACGCAGTTGGCTGGCTTAAACATGTATTGTTAGACATGTGAACCAAAAAGCCCCATGTATGTAATGTGTTTTAGAGACGTGTACAGGTGTGTGCAAGCTGGAATATCAGGTACGCGTGACACCGTCATGTCTCCGTCCACAGTGGCCGTCAGTGGCAGTAACAATAACCCCCAGCATTAGTGTCAGTAATACTAATCCCTAGCATTGGTGTCAGTGGCTGTAATAATAACCCCCAGCATTGGTGTCAGTGGCTCGAATAATTACGCCCAGCATGGTGTCAGAGGCAGTAATAATAACCCCCGGCATTGGTGTCAGTGGCAGTAATAATAACCCCCAGCATTGGTGTCAGTACAGGTTATATAGCTGTGGGCCCCATGTTGGACCTCCATCCATGGAAGGATGCTGTATGTACGTAGGGATCGTGGGGCGGAGGGTAGGGACTGGCCAGAGAGGGATTACTTTGACGCAGTTGGCCGGCTTAAACATGTATTGTTAGACATGCGAACCAAAAATCCCCATGTATGTAATGTGTGCTAGAGACGTGTACAGGTGTGTGCATGCTGGAATATCAGGTACACATGACACCGCCATGTCCCCGTCCACAGTGGCCATCAGTGGCAGTAACAATAAACCCCAGCATTGGTGCCAGTGGCTGTAATAATAGCACCCAGAATTGGTGTCAGTGGCAGTAATAATAACCCCCAGCATTGATGTCAGAGGCTGTAATAATAACCCCCAGCATTGGTGTCAGTGGAGGTAATAATAACCCCAAGCATTGGGGTCAGTGGCAGTAATAATAACCCCAGCATTGGTGTCAGTGGCAGTAATAATAACCCCCGGCATTGGTGTCAGTGGCAGTAATAATAACCCCCAGCATTGGTGTCAGTGGCAGTAATAATAAACCCCAGCATTGGGGTCAGTGGCAGTAATAATAACCCCAGCATTGGTGTCAGTGGCAGTAATAATAACCCCCGGCATTGATGTCAGAGGCAGTAATAATAGCCCCCAGCATTGATGTCAGAGGCTGTAATAATAACCCCCAGCATTGGTGTCAGTGGAGGTAATAATAACCCCCAGCATTGGTGTCAGTGGCAGTAATAATAACCCCCAGCATTGGTGTCAGTGCAGCTTATATAGCTGTGGGCCCCATGTTGGACCTCCATCCATGGAAGGATGCTGTATGTACGTAGGGATCGTGGGGCGGAGGGTAGGGACTGGCCAGAGAGGGATTACTTTGACGCAGTTGGCTGGCTTAAACATGTATTGTTAGACATGTGAACAAAAAATCCCCATGTATGTAATGTGTGTTGGAGACGTGTACAGGTGTGTGCATGCTGGAATATCAGGCACACGTGACACTGCCGTGTCCCCGTCCACAGTGGCCGTCAGTGGCAGTAACAATAACCCCCAGCATTGGTGTCAGTGGCTTTTATAATAACCCCCAGCATTGGTGTCAGTGGAGGTAATAATAACCCCCAGCACTGGTGTCAGTGGCTGTAATAATAACCCCCAGCATTGGTGTCAGTGGCTCGAATAATAACCCACAGCATGGTGTCAGAGGCAGTAATAATAACCCCCAGCATTGGTGTCAGTGGAGGTAATAATAACCCCCAGCATTGGTGTCAGTGGCTGTAATAATAACCCCCAGCATTGGTATCAGTGGCTCGAATAATAACCCCCAGCCTTGGTGTCAGTGGCTGTAAAAATAACCCCCAGCATTGGTGTCAGTGGCTCGAATAATAACCCCCAGCATTGGTGTCAGAGGCAGTAATAATAACCCCCAGCATTGGTGTCAGTGGAGGTAATAATAACCCCCAGCATTGGTGTCAGAGGCAGTAATAATAACCCCTGGCATTGGTGTCAGTGGCAGTAATAATAACCCCCAGCATTGGTGTCAGTGGCTCGAATAATAACCCCCAGCATTGGTGTCAGAGGCAGTAATAATAACCCCCAGCATTGGTGTCAGTGGAGGTAATAATAACCCCCAGCATTGGTGTCAGAGGCAGTAATAATAACCCCCGGCATTGGTGTCAGTGGCAGTAATAATAACCCCCAGCATTGGTGTCAGTACAGGTTATATAGCTGTGGGCCCCATGTTGGACCTCCATCCACGGAAGGATGCTGTATGTACGTAGGGATCGTGGGGCGGAGGGTAGGGACTGGCCAGAGAGGGATTACTTTGACGCAGTTGGCCGGCTTAAACATGGGATAGATTTATGGAATTTATATATTATTATTTTTTTTATTTTTTTTACTGGTGATGATGGCAATGAGCTATCTTTAGCGGGACTGCAACATTGTGGCGGGCAAATCTGACACTAACTGACAACTTTTTGGGACCAGTGACACCAATACAGTGATCAGTGGTAAAAAAAAAAAAAAATGCACTGTCACTGTACTAATGACACTGGCAGGGAAGGGGTTACCATCAGGGGCGATCAAAGGCTTAAATGTGTTCCTGGGAGTGTTTTCAAACTGTGGGGGAGGTGCTTTGGCTGGGGGGGGGGATGGAACAGAGATCCGTGTTCCTGCTTAGCACAAACACAAGTTCTCCATCTTCCCCTCGGACAGAACGTCGCTCTGCCTCTCCTCAGAGCGGTCGGCGGGCCCTGGCAGGCCATCGCGTTCGCCAGAGCTGCTGATTGGCTCCCCATGCACAAAATCACGTACAGGTATGTGATTTTGCACAGGAGGGCCGCCCTACCGCGGTATATCTGTGTGGGGGGCGGTCCATAAGTGGTTAAAGCGCGACATGTTAGGTGTCTACTTACTCGGCATAACATCATCTTTCACGTTATATAACAAAAATTGCTCTAACTTTACAGTTTTTTTTTTTTTCATTAATGTGTATTTTTTCCCAAAAAATTGCATTTGAAACACCTAAAATATTGACAAAAAATATTACATTACAACAATCGACATTTTATTCCCCAGGGTCTCTGTAATAAAATGTTTATATAATGTTTGGGGGTTCTAAGCAATTTTCTAGCAAACAATACCGATTTTTACTTGTAAACAACAAATGTCAGAAAAAGTCCGGCTCTTAAAGTGGATAAGTCGCACGGTTGTGATTGAAAAGCATGGAGTGCGACTTTAGGCTCCGTTCACACTCGTAGCGACTTGTTGTGTGACTTTGGACACTAAAGTCACATGACAAGTCACGCTCCATCAGACGCAGCCTGTGACTTGTCACTGTACTGGCCGGCTGCCGGTGTTCTGCCGTATAGTGTCCGGCCATCAAATAGTGTCCGGACCGTACTGCACTGAACGGCGCCTGTGCTGTGAGTGGAGGCGGTAGCCCCACCATCCAAGCGGACATAGGGTTGTGAATATAGCTCGCCGCGCTTCGGGCTCAGCCTCGCTGCGCTCGGCTCTTTTTTATTCCTACTTTATGTCCACTTGGATGGTGGGGATAGAGCCTGGACTCACAGCGCAGGCGCCGTTCATCCTCGGCAATTTTCGGAATCTGTGTTGCTGTGTACTGCGCATGCACCATGTGACCGCTGTAGACAAATCACAGCAGGTCACATGACAATTGTAAGCAATGGATGGCTTCCTTTCATGCCATCCATTTGTGCACAATTGTGTTGCTAGCTGTGATTGGTCACAGTGATCACATGGTATAGATGGGGCCAATCACAACAATACACGCTGAATGAATCAGTTTCATTCAATAAAAATGGTTGCTGATACCAGTGAAATTCACTGTTTTAAGCAATCATAATGTGTAAAAAAGAACAAAAAAAAATCCTGATCACTTCCTCAGAGTAGTACAATGTTACTATGGTAACATTATATTACTCGGGTCACAGTGTGTAAAAAAAAAAAAAAGGAAAGAAAATAAATGTAATAACAAAGAAAAATTATTTAAAAAATTATTTATATATATATATATATATATATATATATATATTTTTTTTTTTTTTTTATTATTGTTTTTTCTTTTTTATGACTTTTTTTTGTTTTACGATTTTTTTGTTTTTTTGTTAAAAAAAATAAAGAAAAAAAAAATATATATATATATATTTTTTTTTTTTATTGTTTATTCTTTTTTGTTTTGCAATTTTTTTGTTAAAAAAAAAATTATATATATATATATATATATATATATATATATATATATATATATATATATATATATATATATATATATATATATATTATTATTTTTTAACAAAAAAATTCCAAAACAAAAAAAGTCACAAAAAAAGAGAGAACTATTAAAAAAAGATATAAATATTTTTTTTTAACCATACTGTCACCATATTTTTTTTCTTGTTTTTTCTTTTTTATGACTTTTTTTTGTTTTACGATTTTTTTGTTAAAAAAAAAAAAATATATATATATATATATATATATATATATATATATATATTTTTTTTTTTTTATTGTTTATTCTTTTTTGTGACTTTTTTTTGCAATTTTTCATATACCGGGACTTACATGACTGAGTCATCTCTGAGCTGTCATCATGGTCCAGGAAGTTGAAGGTGACCATGGATGGTGCCTGAACAAAGATGGTGCCGTCCTTCGGGAGAGGAGATCAGGTGACGGCATTGTCAGGGGGAGTCCTGTGATCTCTGTAAAAGCGAATAAATGAAGAGTTATATAGAAACACATTAGTCAGCATGAGAACTATAGCTGATGCTGGGGGTATGGGGGAAATCCTATAACATGTCAGTGTGTTAGAAAACATCCGATGGAGATATGTCCACACATGGCCGAGGAGTCCTCTGAGAGGCCGAGGAGTCCTGTGAGCGGCCGAGGAGTCCTCTGAGAGGCCGAGGAGTCCTCTGAGAGGCCGAGGAGTCCTGAGAGCAGGCGAGGAGTCCTCTGAGAGGCCGAGGAGTCCTGTGAGCGGCCGAGGAGTCCTCTGAGAGGCCGAGGAGTCCTGTGAGCTTCCGAGGAGACCTCTGAGAGGCCGAGGAGTCCTGTGAGCGTCCGAGGAGACCTCTGAGAGGCCGAGGAGTCCTGTGAGCGGCCGAGGAGTCCTCTGAGAGGCCGAGGAGTCCTGTGAGCTTCCGAGGAGACCTCTGAGAGGCCGAGGAGTCCTGTGAGCGTCCAAGGAGAACTCTGAGAGGCCGAGGAGTCCTGTGAGCGGCCGAGGAGTCCTCTGAGAGGCCGAGGAGTCCTGTGAGCGGCCGAGGAGTCCTGTGAGAGGCCGAGGAGTCCTCTGAGAGGCCGAGGAGTCCTGTGAGCGGCCGAGGAGTCCTCTGAGAGGCCGAGGAGACCTCTGAGCGGCCGAGGAGTCCTCTGAGAGGCCGAGGAGTCCTGTGAGCGTCCGAGGAGTCCTCTGAGAGGCCGAGGAGTCCTGTGAGCATCCGAGGAGACCTCTGAGAGGCCGAGGAGTCCTGTGAGCGGCCGAGGAGTCCTCTGAGAGGCCGATGAGTCCTCTGAGAGGCAGAGGAGTCCTGTGAGCGGCCGAGGAGTCCTCTGAGAGGCAGAGGAGACCTCTGAGCGGCCGAGGAGACCTCTGAGCGGCCAAAGAGACCTCTGAGAGGACGAGGAGTCCTCTGAGCGGCCAAAGAGACCTCTGAGTGGCCGAGGAGTCCTTTTGAGAGGCTGAAGAGTCCTGTGAGCGGCCGAGGAGTCCTCTGAGCGGTCGAGGAGTCCTCTGAGAGGCCGAGGAGTCCTGTGAGCGGCCGAGGAGTCCTCTGAGAGGCCGAGGAGTCCTGTGAGCGGCCGAGGAGACCTCTGAGAGGCAGAGGAGACCTCTGAGCGGCCGAGGAGTCCTCTGAGAGGCCGAGGCATCCTGTGAGAGGCCGAGGAGTCCTCTGAGAGGATGAGGAGACCTCTGAGTGGCCGAGGAGACCACTGAGCGGCCAAAGAGACCTCTGAGTGGCCGAGGAGACCTCTGAGCGGCCAAAGAGACCTCTGAGTGGCCGAGGAGTCCTCTGAGTGGCCGAGGAGTCCTCTGAGCGGCCAAAGAGACCTTTGAGTGGCCAAAGAGTCCTCTGAGAAGCCGAGGAGACCTCTGAGCGGCCGAGGAGTCCTCTGAGCGGCCGAGACCTCTGAGCGGCGAGGAGTCCTCTGCTGAGCGGCCGAGGAGTCCTCTGAGCGGTCGAGTGGCCGAGGAGTCCTCTGAGCGGCCGAGGAGTCCTCTGAGAGGCCGAGGAGTCCTGTGAGCGGCCAAGGAGTCCTCTGAGAGGCCGAGGAGTCCTGTGAGCGGCCGAGGAGTCCTCTGAGAGGCCTAGGAGACCTCTGAGCGGCCGAGGAGTCCTCTGAGAGGCCGAGGAGACCTCTGAGCGGCTGAGGAGACCTCTGAGCGGCCAAAGAGACTTCTGAGTGGCCGAGGAGTCCTCTGAGCGGCCAAAGAGACCTTTGAGTGGCCAAAGAGTCCTCTGAGTGGCCGAGGAGACCTCTGAGCGGCCGAGGAGTCCTCTGAGAGGCCGAGGAGTCCTGTGAGTGGCCGATGAGTCCTCTGAGAAGCCGAGGAGACCTCTGAGAGGCCGAGGAGTCCTCTGAGCGGCCAAGGAGTCCTCTGAGCGGTCGAGTGGCCGAGGAGTTCTGTGAGTGGCCGAGGAGTCCTCTGAGCAGCCAAGAAGTCTGAGCGGCGAGGAGTCCTCTGAGCGGTCGAGTGGCCGAGGAGTCCTCTGAGCGGCCGAGGAGTCCTCTAAGAGGCCGAGGAGTCCTGTGAGCGGCCAAGGAGTCCTCTGAGAGGCCGAGGAGTCCTGTGAGCGTCCGAGGAGACCTCTGAGAGGCCGAGGAGTCCTGTGAGCGGCCGAGGAGTCCTCTGAGAGGCCGAGGAGTCCTGTGAGCGGCCGAGGAGTCCTGTGAGCGGCCGAGGAGTCCTGTGAGAGGCCGAGGAGTCCTCTGAGAGGCCGAGGAGTCCTGTGAGCGGCCGAGGAGTCCTCTGAGAGGCCGAGGAGACCTCTGAGCGGCCGAGGAGTCCTCTGAGAGGCCGAGGAGTCCTGTGAGCGTCCGAGGAGTCCTCTGAGAGGCCGAGGAGTCCTGTGAGCGTCCGAGGAGACCTCTGAGAGGCCGAGGAGTCCTGTGAGCGGCCGAGGAGTCCTCTGAGAGGCCGATGAGTCCTCTGAGAGGCCGAGGAGTCCTGTGAGCGGCCGAGGAGTCCTCTGAGAGGCAGAGGAGACCTCTGAGCGGCCGAGGAGACCTCTGAGCGGCCAAAGAGACCTCTGAGAGGACGAGGAGTCCTCTGAGCGGCCAAAGAGACCTCTGAGTGGCCGAGGAGTCCTTTTGAGAGGCTGAAGAGTCCTGTGAGCGGCCGAGGAGTCCTCTGAGCGGTCGAGGAGTCCTCTGAGAGGCCGAGGAGTCCTGTGAGCGGCCGAGGAGTCCTCTGAGAGGCCGAGGAGTCCTGTGAGCGGCCGAGGAGACCTCTGAGAGGCCGAGGAGACCTCTGAGCGGCCGAGGAGTCCTCTGAGGGGCCGAGGCATCCTGTGAGAGGCCGAGGAGTCCTCTGAGAGGACGAGGAGACCTCTGAGTGGCCGAGGAGACCTCTGAGCGGCCAAAGAGACCTCTGAGTGGCCGAGGAGACCTCTGAGCGGCCAAAGAGACCTCTGAGTGGCCGAGGAGTCCTCTGAGTGGCCGAGGAGACCTCTGAGCGGCCAAAGAGACCTTTGAGTGGCCAAAGAGTCCTCTGAGAAGCCGAGGAGACCTCTGAGCGGCCGAGGAGTCCTCTGAGCGGCCAAGGAGTCCTCTGAGCGGTCGAGTGGCCGAGGAGTTCTGTGAGTGGCCGAGGAGTCCTCTGAGCAGCCGAGACCTCTGAGCGGCGAGAAGTCCTCTGCTGAGCGGCCGAGGAGTCCTCTGAGCGGTCGAGTGGCCGAGGAGTCCTCTGAGCGGCCGAGGAGTCCTCTGAGAGGCCGAGGAGTCCTGTGAGCGGCCAAGGAGTCCTCTGAGAGGCCTAGGAGACCTCTGAGCGGCCGAGGAGTCCTCTGAGAGGCCGAGGAGACCTCGGTGTAGAGGGGGTGTTGGTGATTGGGGGGTGTAGAGGAGGTGTTGGTGATGGGGGAGGGGAGTAGAGGAGGTGTTGGTGATGGGGGAGGGGTGTAGAGGAAGTGTTGGTGATGGGGGAGGGGAGTAGAGGAGGTGTTGGTGATGGGGGAGGGGTGTAGAGGAGGTGTTGGTGATGGGGGAGGGGAGTAGAGGAGGTGTTGGTGATGGGGGGTGTAGAGGAGGTGTTGGTGATGGGGGAGGGGTGTAGAGGAGGTGTTGGTGATGGGGGAGGGGTGTAGAGGAGGTGTTGGTGATGGGGGAGGGGTGTAGAGGAGGTGTTGGTGATGGGGGGTGTAGAGGAGGTGTTGGTGATGGGGGGTGTAGAGGAGGTGTTGGTGATGGGGGAGGGGTGTAGAGGAGGTGTTGGTGATGGGGGAGGGGTGTAGAGGAGGTGTTGGTGATGGGCGGGGTGTAGAGGAGGTGTTGGTGATGGGGGAGGGGTGTAGAGGAGGTGTTGGTGATGGGGGAGGGGTGTAGAGGAGGTGTTGTTTATGGGGTAGGGGAGTGATAGTGATGGGGTAGGGGAGTGATAGTGATGGGGGAGGGGTGTAGAGGAGGTGTTGGTGATGGGGGAGGGGTGTAGGTGATGGGGGAGGGGTGTAGAGGAGGTGTTGGTGATGGGCGGGGTGTAGAGGAGGTGTTGGTGATGGGGGAGGGGTGTAGAGGAGGTGTTGGTGATGGGGGAGGGGTGTAGAGGAGGTGTTGGTGATGGGGGAGGGGTGTAGGTGATGGGGGAGGGGTGTAGAGGAGGTGTTGGTGATGGGGGAGGGGTGTTGGTGATGGGGGAGGGGTGTAGAGGAGGTGTTGGTGATGGGGGAGGGGTGTGGGTGATGGGGGAGGGGTGTAGAGGAGGTGTTGGTGATGGGGGAGGGGTGTGGGTGATGGGGGAGGGGTGTAGAGGAGGTGTTGTTTATGGGGTAGGGGAGTGATAGTGATGGGGTAGGGGAGTGATAGTGATGGGGGAGGGGTGTAGAGGAGGTGTTGGTGATGGGGGAGGGGTGTAGAGGAGGTGTTGGTGATGGGAGGGGTGTAGAGGAGGTGTTGGTGATGGGGGAGGGGTGTAGGTGATGGGGGAGGGGTGTAGAGGAGGTGTTGGTGATGGGGGAGGGGTGTGGGTGATGGGGGAGGGGGTGTAGAGGAGGTGTTGGTGATGGGGGAGGGGTGTGGGGTGATGGGGGTGGGGTGTAGAGGAGGTGTGTGATGGGAGGGGAGGGGAGTGATAGTGATGGGGGCAGGGGTGTTGGTGATGGGGGAGGGGTTGTAGAGGAGGTGTTGGTGATGGGGGAGGGGTGTGGGTGATGGGGGAGGGTGTAGAGGAGGTGTGTGGTGATGGGGGAGGGGTGTGGGTGATGGGGGAGGGTGTAGAGGAGGTGTTGGTGATGGGGAGGGGGTGTAGTGATGGGGGGGGGTGTGGTGATGGGGGAGGGGTGTAGAGGAGGTGTTGGTGATGGGGGAGGGGTGTGGGTGATGGGGGAGGGTGTAGAGGAGGTGTTGTTGATGGGGGAGGGGTGTAGGTGATGGGGGAGGGGTGTAGAGGGGTGTTTGGTGTGGTGTAGGGGAGTGATAGTGGATGGGGGGGGTGAGATAGTGATGGGGAGGGGAGTGATAGGTGATGGGGGAGGGGTGTAGAGGAGGTGTTGGTGATGGGGGAGGGTGTAGGTTATGGGGGAGGGGGTGTAGAGGAAGTGTTGGTGATGGGGAGGGGTGGGTGATGGGGGAGGGGTGTAGAGGAGGTGTTGGTGATGGGGGAGGGGTGTGGGTGATGGGGGAGGGGTGTGGAGGTGTTGGTGATGGGGGGGGGGTGATAGTGATGGGGGAGGGGTGTAGAGGAGGTGTTGTTGATGGGGGAGGGGTTGTAGGTGATGGGGAGGGGGGTAGAGGGGGTGTTGGTGATGGTGTAGGGGAGTGATAGTGATGGGGGAGGGGAGTGATAGTAGATGGGGGGAGGGGAAGTGATAGTGATGGGGAGGGGTGGTTAGAGGAGGTGTTGGTGATGGGGGAGGGGTGTAGGTTATGGGGGAGGGGTGTAGAGGAGGTGTTGGTGATGGGGGAGGGGTGTGGGTGCTGTGGTGGTGGTGGGGGGGTGGTGTGTTCTGGGGGAGAGTGCGAGGTGTTGGTGAAGGGGGGAGGGGTGATAGTGATGGAGGGAGGGGTGTAGAGGAGGTGTTGGTGATGGGGGAGGGGAGTGATAGTGCTGGGGGAGGGGAGTACAGGAGGTGATAGTGATGGGGGGAGGGGGGTGATAGTGATGGGGGAAGGGGTGTAGAGGAGGTGTTGGGGATGGGGGGAGGGGAGTGATAGTGATGGGGGAGGGGTGTAGAGGAGGTGTTGGTGATGGGGGAGGGGAGTGATAGTGATGGGGGAGGGGTGTACAGGAGGTGATAGTGATGGGGGAGGGGTGTTGGTGATGGGGGAGGGGGGTGTAGCAGAAATTGGGGGAGATCTCATTGTCCTTCCTCTAGGGGGCGCAGGCATTACAGTTGCCCTCAGACAGGGAGGGGGTGGGGGATGGGGCGCCTTTCCCTCCCTTGTATGGAGGACTCCGGACATCCCTGACCAATCACCGCGCTCCATGCTCTCCGCTCACCTTCTCCTCGGAGGCGGAAGTCCCTCCCACATGGCCGGCCTGCACGTGTCGCCATGGTAACCCATTCCTCCCTGCGTCAGCGTCAGGCTCAATAGTAAGCCCCGCCCCCTCCAGAGTTCCGGTATTCGGAATTGGGATCCATTTAAAGGTATTATTTAGGAAATATTTTTGCTGATTTTCATTTCTCTGCATTTTGGTAAAAAAAAAAAAAAAAACAAATTTGTTTACAATTTTGTTTTTTGGTTCCAGCATCATGTGCTTCCTGCGGTATCTGGGATGACTTCTCAGTGCATTGCTGGCCTTATCTTCATGCCACGCGCTCTGGAAGAGACGGCGACGCCGGAACACTCCACCAGAGATCATCACCACAGCGCCCAAGAAGAGTGAGAAGACTTTGGAACGCCCAGTCTCTCCACCACAGGCGCTGTGCACACCAGCGATCATTTCCCGAACGCCCATGCAGGGCTGGGAACGCCCAGTCTCTCCACCACAGGCGCTGTGCACACCAGCGATCATTTCCCGAACGCCCATGCAGGGCTGGGAACGCCCAGTCTCCCCACCGCTGGGGTCGCGCTCACCAGAAAAAAACAAAAAGTGTTGGGAGTGCCCAGATTTTCCATCACAGAGGATCCTCGCCATGCAACCTGAGGAGATTAAGGTGAAGGTCGAAGTCCTCCAAGTACTGAAGACAGGCCAGATTGCCCAGGGGGCGCCGTGGATCACCTGACGCTACTTCTATTGATGGTCCACGGCAGTGACCCCGAGGTGTCGTCATTTGCGGAGACCACGTTACGTCACGGCCTTCCTCATCTGTTTAGATGGCCTTACGTGTCACTGCTATGCTGGAGAAGACAATATAGGGCAGCTAAGACAAAGGAAGAGCGCCTAGACTGCCTTTACAGCCTCCTTCAGAGGAAAGATCTTCTAAAGCCGGCGCTCCTTTATTGCGTAAAGATGTTGTCCCACATCAAGGACACGGATGCGCTCGTTAAATACGTCAGCCAACTGAGAGACAGGATCCCTTACTCTGACGTGTTACCTACAGAACTGAGAAGACTCTACATGGACCTGCATACATCTAGCTTAGATGAATGTACCGCGAGGAGGGCACAACTCGCAATCCATATCCTGAAAGAAAAATGGCGCTGCCTGGGAACGCCCCTCCAGAAGGGCACCCTACCTATTGATTAGTGAGTGCTGGTGATAGATGGGGCGCCATGCCCAGCTGGGACTTTTGGCCACGTGGAGACCCTTTCTCAACAGGGTGACCGCAGAAAGGAAAGAGCTTCATGTGCCTTTTTACTCACTTGTCTCCTGGGCCGGGCTAGGACCAGAGCAATTCTTATACCTTGCTGAAGGGCCGGCCATTGTATTATTTTGGCAGGTCTCCCGAAGAAAGAAGTCCACTTGGTTTTGAGCAGGTGGACCACGAGTACCCCAGTCCCCCTCACGATTTCCGGAACCGCACTCTGGGGGATCAGGGACAGGGTCCTTTCTTTTTGGGAGGGGGAGGCATGGATACACCCTGTGAACTTTTTTGTGTGCTTCATGTTTGTGTGCTTATGTGTAAGTTATGCTGTGTGCTAATAATGATTTTCATATGTACACAGATTGACCTGGGAGACAGGATTATACTGGGGGACAGACTGACCTAGGGGAATTATACTGCAGGGGACACACTGACCAGAGGGGAATTGTACTGGGGGGAACAGATTGACCTGTGGGGGGGGGGGGATTATACTGGGGGACAGAATGACCTGGAGGAGAGGGGGAAGAATTATACTGGGGGAGCTGGCTGACCTGCAGGGGAGGGAGAAGGATTATACTGGGGGACAGACTGACCTGGAGGAGAGGTGGAAGGATTATTTTGGGGGACAGGCTGACCTGGAGGGGGAAGGATTATACTGGGGGACAGACTGACCTGGAGGAGAGGGGGAAGGATTATACTGATTGACCTGGGGGGGAGGAAGGATTATACTGGGGGACAGACTGACATGAGGGGGGGATTGTACTGGAGAGGACACACTGACCAGAGGGGGATTGTACTGGGGGGAACAGATTGACCTGTGGGGGGGATTATACTGGGGGACAGACTGACCTGGAGGAGAGGGGGAAGAATTATACTGGGGGGGGGGCTGGCTGACCTGGAGGGGAGGGGGAAGGATTATACTGGGGGACAGACTGACCTGGAGGAGAGGGGGAAGGATTATTTTGGGGGACAGACTGACCTGCAGGAGAGGGGGAAGGATTATTTTGGGGGACAGACTGACCTGCAGGAGAGGGGGGAGGATTATTTTGGGGGATAGACTGACCTGGAGGAAAGGGGGAAGGATTATACTGGGGGACAGACTGACCTGGAGGGGAGGGGGAAGGGTTATACTGGGGGACAGACTGACCTAGGGTGATTAAACTAGGGGAAAGATTGACCTGGGGAGGAGGGGGGAGGATTATACTGGGGGGACAGACTGACCTGGGGGGGGGGATTGTACTGTGGGGACAGATTGACCTGTGGGTGTGGGGGGAGAATATACTGGGAGACAGACTGACCTAGGGTGATTTTACTGGGGGACAGATTGACCTGGGGGTGATTGTACTGGGGGGCAGATTGTCCTGCAGTGGGGCAGGATTATACTGGGGGAAAGACTGACCTAGGGGGGTTATTCTGGGGGGGTAGAATGGCCCGGGGAAGGGAAAGATTTTACTGGGGACAGATTGATCTGGGGTGGATTGTACTTGGGGATAGATTGACCTTGTGTGATTTAAAAATGCCCCTGAAGCCCCTCCCACCATTAACACAATTTGGCCACACCCACTGTTCACTGCTACGTGCACCACATTACTCTTTCTGTTGGGCGTGCCCAAAGGTGCCATGGGTTTTTTACAATCCTAGCAACACCCATGGCACAATGAAAACCACACCCACTCTTCACTAAGCACACCATGTTTTTTCATCAGGAGGCCCATGTTTTGATCTTGCACACAGGCCCACTGATTTCATTGTATTACACTTTAGCACCTGAAGCACTTTTTCCTTTTTTTTTTATGTTGTTTTTGTTTGTGTTTTTGCACCGATACATTGTACTAGACGTGTATAAAACGTGTTTTGTTTCCTTTTGAATAGAATTGTTATGTTATTAAATTTCATTAATTAGTTTTGGAATTTGATATGTTTTGTTTCGTTTATTCATTTTCTAACGAATTCCAAATTTGCAGAACAATTCGAATTCAGATCGGTCGAAAAAAAATAATCAACTGAGCTTAATTCTGTGTAAGAATAGCTGGCTGTTAAGGAGCGTCAGTTGACAGCAGGTTTCCCCGCTGATATGTGAAATGTAAATAAAAGAAAGCACCTTGTTCCCATGTTGGTGGGGACAAGGGCCTCTTCCCCACAACCCTGGCCTGGTGGTTGTAGGGGTCTGTGGGCAGGGAGCTTATTGGGATCTAGAAGCCCATTTTAACAAGGGGCCCCCCCAGATCCCGGCTTCACATCATGCGAATGAGTATGAGGTTAATAGTATCCCTACTCATTAACCAAAAAGTGTTCAAAGGGATAATAAAAACACACCGCTGTTTGACAAGTCCTTTATTAGGTAATGAGTAAAATCACCGACCCGAATGAAAAAAAAAAAATGCTGCTCGCCGGACACGACTGTTCCCGCCCACACAGACAAATGACGGGTAAACGTAGGGGTGGGTGTTACCCGGTGATGTAATCGGGTGACCCTACCCCCATGTCTACTTCTTATTGGGCGAGTGCCATTCCCGAATCACAGATAAACATGGGGGTGGGGTTACCCGGTGATGTCACTGGTCGATCCCACCCCATAAAGACACTCGACCAATGAAAGGTAGACGTGGAGGTGGAGTCGCCCGGTTGCATCATACACGTTTACCTGTCATTCAGCTGTGTCCCTTGTCCCCGCATTTAAAAAACAAAAATAAAGATTTGTTTGGGTCAGCGCTTTTATGTTTTTTTTTTTTTAAACAAAGAACCTGTCAAACACTATTGTTCTGTTTTTATTAACTTTTCCTTTTTTGGTGGATGAGTAGGGGGTACTATATGCCCCATATTTATTCATATATTGAGGCCAGGATCTGGGGGCTCCCTTGTTAAGTCAACCCCCGCACCCCCACAACCACCAAGCCAGGGTTGTGGGGAAGAGGCCCTTGTCCATATCAATATGGGGACAAGGTGTTTTGAGGGAGGAAAGGGAGCCTCTCCCCCCCTGCACAAAGCACCCCTTCCGTGTTGAAAGAATGTGCCCTGGCATGGTTGAGAAGGGGGGGCACTCGCTCGTCACCCCCCCATTTCCTGGCCTGCCGGGCTGCATGCTATGGATTTTGGGGGGACCCTGAAGGACCTGGTATGGATGGGGGGGGGGGAACCTGCTGATGAATCATCAGTTATTAAAGATGCGGTGGCCGGATTACCAACCCGCTCCTTGACAACCAGCTATTCTTCAAAAATAATTAAGATCAGTCGATCATTTTTTCATTGATCCAAATTTGAATCTTCTGGTCCACTGATCCATTGATCTACTCATCCACAGGTCCACTGATCTACTGGTCCACTGATCTACTCATCCACTGATCTACTCATCCACTGGTCCACTGACCTACTGGTTCACTGATCTACTCATTCACCGATCTACTCATCCACTGGTACACTGATCTACTGGTCCACTGACATACTGGTCCACTGATCTACTGGTCCACTGATCTACTCATCCACTGATCTACTGGTCCACTGATCTACTCATCCACTGATCTACTCATCCATTGATCTACTCATTCACTGATCTACTCATCCATTGATCTACTCATTCACTGATCTACTGGTCCACTAATCTACTCATTCACTGGTCCACTGATCTACTCATCCACTGATCTACTAGTCCACTGATCTACTCATCCACTCATCTACTCATCCACTGATCTACTAGTCAACTGATCTACTCATCCACTGATCTACTGGTCCACTGATCTACTCATCCACTGGTCCACTGATTTACTCATCCACTGATCTACTAGTCCACTGATCTACTCATCCACTGATCTACTCATCCACTGATCTACTAGTCCACTGATCTACTCATCCACTGATCTACTCATCCACTGATCTACTGGTCCACTGATCTACTCATCCACTGGTCCACTGATCTACTAGTCCACTGATCTACTCATCCACTGATCTACTCATCCACTGATCTACTGGTCCACTGATCTACTCATCCACTGGTCCACTCATCCACTGATCTACTCATCCACTGATCTACTGGTCCACTGATCTACTCATCCACTGGTCCACTGATCTACTCATCCACTGGTCCACTGATCTACACTCATCCACTGGTCCACTGATCTACACTCATCCACTGATCTACTAGTCCACTGATCTACTCATCCACTGAGCTACTCATCCACTGATCTACTGGTCCACTGATCTACTCATCCACTGGTCCACTGATCTACTAGTCCACTGATCTACTAGACAACCGATCTACTAGTTCACTGGTCTACTGGTCCATTGATCTACTGAATGATGGTTCAATGCTTTACAGGCTTCTGTGGGGAGAATAATAAATGAGGGGGGTCTATACACACTCCTGGTGTCTGTATCCATGGGAAGTGTGTGTATATCTGACAAGCCAAATGATGACTTTCAGGCGGAAGTGATCGGGAGGCTGTAGATTGCTTCCAAACCCCCTGGAAAAGTCTGTATCACCCCCCCCCCCCCGATACCATGGCATGGCAGGTGCCACCAGCCCAGGGTAAGTAGAGGAAGCTCAGTGGACATGCATCCACTCTCCTTCACTTCTTGCTGACCTGGAAGTGACGAGTAAAATGTCACTTCCGGGTCCCCATGTTACTTTCCCCACCACGCTCTGCACTTCCTTAGATTCATTAGGTACGACATCTGGTGTACAAACAAAAACAGCGACTGCCCCAACCTGTAACTGGCCTTAACAGCAAGGAACACATAGAAGAGCAATACATGTCAAACAACTACCAAGAAATATTCCCAGCTCACCTTACCAGCCAGCCAGCAACAAACTGAATTGTCGTGTCTAACAACTGGAAGACATCTGGAGTCTTTTAGACCTCTGATGTCTCATTAAAGAGAATCTGTCAAAAGAAGAAAAGGTCCAAAACCTCCTGCGCATGAGTGTGGTGAGCTAGAGGCAATCTTCACGTGTATTCCCTTTTAGGATAACACCCAGGGATAAGTCCGGCCTTGCTGCCCTCTAATGACTGGGGAAGTCCGAACAGTACCTGCAAAAAACAAACAACCCCGAGGCAGTGGCTGTTTTTATTTGTCTCTATTAAATCCCCATCGGGATAATACATCAGGCTGGTGCGCCTTCACATACATGTATGTACAACCGTAAACACACCCATCAAGACTCTGCCCATAGAACCGCATCACACTAATCTGTGAGTGAAGAAACTACAAGTCCCATCTGCCACCATGGTAGATTTCTGCCAGTTCTCAAAGAACTGTAATGCCCCGTACATCCTGTCAGATTTTCTGAAGGAAAATGTTCAAAGGAAGCTTTTTGTCGGAAATTCCGACCGTGTGTGGGCTCCATCGGACATTTTCCATCTGAAAATTTCCAACACAAAATTTGAGATCTGGATCTCAAATTTTCCAACAACAAAATCCGTTGTCGGAAATTCCGATCGTGTGTACACAATTCCGAAGCACAAAGATCTATGCATGCTCGGAATCGAGCAGAAGAGCCACACGGGTGCTGCCGTCAGCAAAAGACCTCAGGATGAAATGTCCAGTACCAGTGCTGCTGTCAGAGAAAGACCCCAGGATGAAATGCCCATTACCAGTGCTGTAGTATCACCCCCAAGTACCAGCATTGGAGTGTCACATCCCCCAAGTGTTAGGGCCACTACATACCTCCCAAATGCTTTTGCCAACCCAACACGACTGCCTTCCGAGGATCAGCAAGCATTTCCCCCTTTCACCACACAGCCAGGTATATGGAAAACATTTTTTATTTATTTATTTTATTTATTTATTCTTTCACTGATGAGGAGGCACTGATAGGTGACACTGACAGGTGACACTGATGAGGAGGCACTGAAAGGAAACACTGATGAGGAGGCAGTGATAGGTGGCACTGATAGGTCACACTGATGGACACTGACAGGTGACACTGATGTACACTAATAGGTGGCACTGATAGGTGACACTGATGAGGAGGCACTGAAGGGCACTGACAGGTGGCATTGATGTACACTAATAGGTGGCACTGATAGGTGACACTGATGAGGAGGCACTGACAGGCAGAACTGATAAGCGGCACTGATAGGTGACACTGATGAGGAGGCATTGAAGGGCAATCACATGTGGCACTAATGTCCACTGATAGGTGACACTGATGAGGAGGCACTAGTGGGCACTAATAGGTGACACTGATGGGCACTGGTGGGACAGTGTCATCATATAACTGGTGTGAGGTGATCTGGGTGTCACCAGTACAGTACAGTGTCATCATATAACTGATCGGGGTGTCACCAGTACAGTACAGTGTCATCATATAACTGGTGTGAGGAGATCGGGGTGTCACCAGTACAGTACAGTGTCATCATATAACTGGTGTGAGGTGATCGGGGTGTCACCAGTACAGTACAGTGTCATCATATAACTGGTGTGAGGTGATCGGGGTGTCACCAGTACAGTACAGTGTCATCATATAACTGGTGTGAGGTGATCGGGGTGTCACCAGTACAGTACAGTGTCATCATATAACTGGTGTGAGGTGATCGGGGTGTCACCAGTACAGTACAGTGTCATCATATAACTGGTGTGAGGAGATCAGGGTGTCACCAGTACAGTACAGTGTCATCATATAACTGGTGTGAGGTGATCGGGGTGTCACCAGTACAGTACGGTGTCATCATATAACTGGTGTGAGGTGATCGGGGTGTCACCAGTACAGTACAGTGTCATCATATAACTGGTGTGAGGAGATCGGGGTGTCACCAGAACAGTACAGTGTCATCATATAACTGGTGTGAGGTGATCGGGGTGTCACCAGTACAGTACGGTGTCATCATATAACTGGTGTGAGGAGATCGGGGTGTCACCAGTACAGTACAGTGTCATCATATAACTGGTGTGAGGTGATCGGGGTGTCACCAGTACAGTACAGTGTCATCATATAACTGGTGTGAGGTGATCGGGGTGTCACCAGTACAGTACAGTGTCATCATATAACTGGTGTGAGGAGATCGGGGTGTCACCAGTACAGTACAGTGTCATCATATAACTGGTGTGAGGAGATCGGGGTGTCACCAGTACAGTGTCATCATATAACTGGTGTGAGGAGATCGGGGTGTCACCAGTACAGTACAGTGTCATCATATAACTGGTGTGAGGAGATCGGGGTGTCACCAGTACAGTACGGTGTCATCATATAACTGGTGTGAGGTGATCGGGGTGTCACCAGTACAGTACGGTGTCATCATATAACTGGTGCGAGGAGATCGGGGTGTCACCAGTACAGTACGGTGTCATCATATAACTGGTGTGAGGTGATCGGGGTGTCACCAGTACAGTACGGTGTCATCATATAACTGGTGCGAGGAGATCGAGGTGTCACCAGTACAGTACGGTGTCATCATATAACTGGTGTGAGGAGATCGGGGTGTCACCAGTACAGTACGGTGTCATCATATAACTGGTGTGAGGAGATCGGGGGGTCACCAGTACAGTACGGTGTCATCATATAACTGGTGTGAGGAGATCGGGGTGTCACCAGTACAGTACAGTGTCATCATATAACTGGTGTGAGGAGATCGGGGTGTCACCAGTACAGTACGGTGTCATCATATAACTGGTGTGAGGTGATCGGGGTGTCACCAGTACAGTACAGTGTCATCATATAACTGGTGTGAGGTGATCGGGGTGTCACCAGTACAGTACAGTGTCATCATATAACTGGTGTGAGGTGATCAGGGTGTCACCAGTACAGTGTCATCATCTAACTGGTGTGAGGTGATCAGGGTGTCACCAGTACAGTACAGTGTCATCATATAACTGGTGTGAGGAGATCGGGGTGTCACCAGTACAGTGTCATCATCTAACTGGTGTGAGGTGATCAGGGTGTCACCAGTACAGTACAGTGTCATCATATAACTGGTGTGAGGAGATCGGGGTGTCACCAGTACAGTACAGTGTCATCATATAACTGGTGTGAGGTGATCGGGGTGTCACCAGTACAGTGTCATCATATAACTGGTGTGAGGAGATTGGGGTGTCACCAGTACAGTAGAGTGTCATCATATAACTGGTGTGAGGTGATCAGGGTGTCACCAGTACAGTACAGTGTCATCATATAACTGGTGTGAGGAGATCGGGGTGTCACCAGTACAGTACAGTGTCATCATATAACTGGTGTGAGGTGATCGGGGTGTCACCAGTACAGTACGGTGTCATCATATAACTGGTGAGGTGATCGGGGTGTCACCAGTACAGTACGGTGTCATCATATAACTGGTGTGAGGAGATCGGGGTGTCACCAGTACAGTACAGTGTCATCATATAACTGGTGTGAGGTGATCGGGGTGTCACCAGTACAGTACGGTGTCATCATATAACTGGTGAGGTGATCGGGGTGTCACCAGTACAGTACAGTGTCATCATATAACTGGTGTGAGGAGATCGGGGTGTCACCAGTACAGTACAGTTTCATCATATAACTGGTGTGAGGTGATCAGGGTGTCACCAGTACAGTACAGTGTCATCATATAACTGGTGTGAGGTGATCAGGGTGTCACCAGTACAGTGTCATCATCTAACTGGTGTGAGGTGATCAGGGTGTCACCAGTACAGTACAGTGTCATCATATAACTGGTGTGAGGAGATCGGGGTGTCACCAGTACAGTGTCATCATCTAACTGGTGTGAGGTGATCAGGGTGTCACCAGTACAGTACAGTGTCATCATATAACTGGTGTGAGGAGATCGGGGTGTCACCAGTACAGTACAGTGTCATCATATAACTGGTGTGAGGTGATCGGGGTGTCACCAGTACAGTGTCATCATATAACTGGTGTGAGGAGATTGGGGTGTCACCAGTACAGTAGAGTGTCATCATATAACTGGTGTGAGGTGATCAGGGTGTCACCAGTACAGTACAGTGTCATCATATAACTGGTGTGAGGAGATCGGGGTGTCACCAGTACAGTACAGTGTCATCATATAACTGGTGTGAGGTGATCGGGGTGTCACCAGTACAGTACGGTGTCATCATATAACTGGTGAGGTGATCGGGGTGTCACCAGTACAGTACGGTGTCATCATATAACTGGTGTGAGGAGATCGGGGTGTCACCAGTACAGTACAGTGTCATCATATAACTGGTGTGAGGTGATCGGGGTGTCACCAGTACAGTACGGTGTCATCATATAACTGGTGAGGTGATCGGGGTGTCACCAGTACAGTACAGTGTCATCATATAACTGGTGTGAGGAGATCGGGGTGTCACCAGTACAGTACAGTTTCATCATATAACTGGTGTGATGTGATCGGGGTGTCACCAGTACAGTACAGTGTCATCATATAACTGGTGTGAGGTGATCGGGGTGTCACCAGTACAGTACGGTGTCATCATATAACTGGTGAGGTGATCGGGGTGTCACCAGTACAGTACGGTGTCATCATATAACTGGTGTGAGGAGATCGGGGTGTCACCAGTACAGTACAGTGTCATCATATAACTGGTGTGAGGTGATCGGGGTGTCACCAGTACAGTACAGTGTCATCATATAACTGGTGTGAAGAGATCGGGGTGTCACCAGTACAGTGTCATCATATAACTTGTGTGAGGAGATCGGGGTGTCACCAGTACAGTACAGTGTCATCATATAACCGGTGTGAGGTGATCAGGGTGTCACCAGTACAGTACAGTGTCATCATATAACTGGTGTGAAGAGATCGGGGTGTCACCAGTACAGTGTCATCATATAACTGGTGTGAGGTGATCGGGGTGTCACCAGTACAGTACAGTGTCATATAACTTGTGTGAGATCGGGGTGTCACCAGTACAGTACAGTGTCATCATATAACTGGTGTGAGGTGATCGGGGTGTCACCAGTACAGTACGGTGTCATCATATAACTGGTGTGAGGAGATTGGGGTGTCACCAGTACAGTACAGTGTCATATAACTGGTGTGAGGTGATTGGGGTGTCACCAGTACAGTACAGTGTCATCATATAACTGGTGTGAAGAGATCGGGGTGTCACCAGTACAGTGTCATCATATAACTGGTGTGAGGTGATCGGGGTGTCACCAGTACAGTACAGTGTCATATAACTTGTGTGAGATCGGGGTGTCACCAGTACAGTACAGTGTCATCATATAACTGGTGTGAGGTGATCGGGGTGTCACCAGTACAGTACAGTGTCATCATATAACTGGTGTGAGGTGATCGGGGTGTCACCAGTACAGTACGGTGTCATCATATAACTGGTGTGAGGAGATTGGGGTGTCACCAGTACAGTACAGTGTCATCATATAACTGGTGTAAGGTGATCGGGGTGTCACCAGTACAGTACGGTGTCATCATATAACTGGTGTGAGGTGATCGGGGGTGTCACCAGTACAGTACGGTGTCATCATATAACTGGTGTGAGGTGATCGGGGGTGTCACCAGTACAGTACGGTGTCATCATATAACTGGTGTGAGGAGATCGGGGTGTCACCAGTACAGTACAGTGTCATCATATAACTGGTGTGAGGTGATCGGAGTGTCACCAGTACAGTACAGTGTCATCATATAACTGGTGTGAGGTGATCGGGATGTCACCAGTACAGTACGGTGTCATCATCATACATCATACTTGTGGGGGGGAGGGGGGGTTGACTTTCACTGCCACTGACCACCAGTTTGAGGAAGTTCGCAGTCCTGACATTAGTGCTGGGACTATTATTGTGTTCACTGACACCAATGTCTGGGCTCCCGCTCTATCGCCGTTTTTCCGTACCAGAGGTGGTCAGATTGAACATTTTAGTTGGTCTTATGTTTGTCACCCCCGACAATTCCAGATGGCGGTACGATAACATTGCATTTTCCTGTATTGAGAAGCATTGCATCGTTAGGCAGCCCATTTAAAATGAATAAAAATACAAAATAAAGTGGTAATAACCCCCAGCATTGGTGTCAGTCGCAGTAGTAATAACCCCCAGCATTGGTGTCAGTCGCAGTAGTAATAACCCCCAGCATTGGTGTCAGTCGCAGTAGTAATAACCCCCAGCATTGGTGTCAGTCGCAGTAGTAATAACCCCCAGCATTGGTGTCAGTCACAGTAGTAATAACCCCCAGCATTGGTGTCAGTCGCAGTAGTAATAACCCCCAGCATTGGTGTCAGTCACAGTAGTAATAACCCCCAGCATTGGTGTCAGTCACAGTAGTAATAACCCCCAGCATTGGTGTCAGTCGCAGTAGTAATAACCCCCAGCTATGCTCAACATGATTCGTGTTGGCAATTAACGCTTCTTATGCAGTGTAAAGGGTCACCACTGGCTCTGTTCCTCACTCTGTTGTTGGTCCACGGGGATGGAGGATGGGGGAGGAGTGTAGAATGGGTGATGATGTCTGTGGGGGGGGGGTAATAGGGGAGGAGTGCAAAGGGGGTGTTGGTGGAGGGGTGTAGAGGGGGCAGATGGTGATGGGGGAGGGGTGTAGAGGGGGCAGATGGTGATGGGGGAGGGGTGTAGAGGGGGTGATGGTCATGTTGGGGAGGTGATGGGGGAGGGGTGAAGAGGGAGGTGATGGGGGAGGGGTGTAGAGGGGGTGGTGGTCATGTTGGGGAGGTGATGGGTGAAGAGGGAGGTGATGGGGGAGGGGTGTAGAGGGGGTGGTGGTCATGTTGGTGGGGGGAGTGATGGGGGAGGGGTGTAGAGGGGGCAGATGGTGATGGGGAGGGGTGTATAGGGGGTTATGGTCATGTTGAGGAGGTGATGGGGGAGGGGAGAAGAGGGAGGTTATGGGGGAGGGGTGAAGAGGGAGGTGATGGGGAGGGGTGTAGAGGGGGTGGTGGTCATGTTGGTGGGGGAAGTTGTGGGGGAGGGGTGTAGAGGGGGTGGTGGTCATGTTGGGGAGGTGATGGGGGAGGGGTGAGTTGGTTAAGTTGGGGGGGGGGTGATGGGGAGGGGTGTAGAGGGGGTGATGGTCATGTTGGAGAGGTGATGGGGGAGGGGTGAGTTGGTTATGTTGGGGGGGTGATGGGGGAGGGGTCAGATGGTGATGTGGGGGGGAGGGGAGTGTAGCAGAGATTGGGGGAGATCTCACTGTCCTTCCTCTAGGGGGCGCAGGCAGTACAGTTGTCCGCACGTGGATGTAATTGCCTCAGATGGGGGGGGGGTGGCGGGCGCTAGTCACCTCCCCCCCCTATGGAAGACATGGCTGACCAATCACCGCGCTCCATGCTCTCCGCTCACCTTCTCCTCGGAGGCGGAAGTCCCTCCCACACGGCCGGCCTGCACGCGTCGCCATGGTAACCAAAGTCTTCCTTCGCGAGGATCCGGCCGTTTAAGCTCCGCCCCCTCTGTAGCTGTGCCCATGGTCACGTGACGCGCTATACTGTGACGTCACAACACAGCTTCGCTTTTTTTATTGGAGTGCAGTGCAGGGCAGAGCTCAGTTCTACGGGACACAGTGACGAGTGTAGACGTGTATTTCTGTGCTCTGTGATCAGATAATTATCAGTTTATTCCCTGTGGTTTCTCATACACGGGATTGATATACATTTGTAGGAATTATTTAGGAATTATTTTTGCTGATTTGCATTTCTGTGCATTTTGGTAGAAAAAAAAAAGCGGATTTTTTACAGTTAGTTGAATTTGAGTTCAGTTTCTAGGTTCTAGCATCATGTGCTACCTGCAGGAGCTGCATGCCGCCTTCATGTGGTACCTGGGATGCATGCACATTGCATTGCTGGTGTTATCTTCATGCCACACGTTCTGGAAAAGACGGCGACGCCAGAACGCTACACCTCTGGCGCCGTCCTCACCAGAGGCCATCACCACAATGTCCAAGAAGAGTTTGGATCGTCCAATCTCTCCACCGCTGGTGCCGTGCTCACCAGAGATCATCGGCACAACGCCTGAGAAGAGTTTGGAACGCCCAATCTCTCCACCGCTGATGCCGTGCTCACCAGAGATCATCAGCACAACGCCCGAGAAGAGTTTGGATCGTCCAATCTCTCCACCACTGGTGCCGTGCTCACCAGAGATCATCAGCACCACGCCTGAGAAGAGTTTGGAACGCCCAATCTCTCCACCGCTGGTGCCGTGCTCACCAGAGATCATCAGCACAACGCCTGAGAAGAGTTTGGATCGTCCAATCTCTCCACCGCTGGTGCCGTGCTCACCAGAGATCATCTGCACAACGCCTGAGAAGAGTTTGGATCGTCCAATCTCTCCACCGCTGGTGCCGTGCTCACCAGAGATCATCTGCACAACGCCCGAGAAGAGTTTGGAACGCCCAATCTCTCCACCGCTGGTGCCGTGCTCACCAGAGATCATCTGCACAACGCCCGAGAAGAGTTTGGATCGTCCAATCTCTCCACCGCTGGTGCCGTGCTCACCAGAGATCATCTGCACAACGCCCGAGAAGAGTTTGGATCGTCCAATCTCTCCACCGCTGATGCCGTGCTCACCAGAGATCATCTGCACAACGCCCGAGAAGAGTTTGGATCGTCCAATCTCTCCACCGCTGGTGCCGTGCTCACCAGAGATCATCAGCACAACGCCTGAGAAGAGTTTGGATCGTCCAATCTCTCCACCGCTGGTGCCGTGCTCACCAGAGATCATCAGCACAACGCCCGAGAAGAGTTTGGAACGCCCAATCTCTCCACCGCTGGTGCCGTGCTCACCAGAGATCATCTGCACAACGCCCGAGAAGAGTTTGGATCGTCCAATCTCTCCACCGCTGGTGCCGTGCTCACCAGAGATCATCTGCACAACGCCCGAGAAGAGTTTGGAACGCCCAATCTCTCCACCGCTGGTGCCGCGCTCACCAGAGATCATCAGCACAACGCCCGAGAAGAGTTTGGATCGTCCAATCTCTCCACCGCTGGTGCCGTGCTCACCAGAGATCATCAGCACAGCGCCCAAGAAGAGTTTGGAACGCCCAATCTCTCCACCGCTGGTGCCGTGCTCACCAGAGATCATCAGCGCAACGCCCGAGAAGAGTTTGGAACGCCCAATCTCTCCACCGCTGGTGCCGTGCTCACCAGAGATCATCAGCACAACGCCTAAAAAGAGTTGGGAATGCCTAAACCTTTCATCATGGAGGTTTATGAGCATGAAAGTTGAGGAACTTGAGAAGATACTCACAGATCTCCTAGAAGCACTGAAGACAGGCCAGGTTCCCCAGGACCACAAGGAGGATGTTTATGGGTTTATTAAGAAAGTGATGGGCTTTAGGGAGGATGTGATGGAAAAGGTTGTGTCTCTAGTCATGAAGCATATGTTGGAAGCGGAACAGGAAAGCTGCAAAGACATCGAACTCTACATCCTCACACTACTCTGTGAGTTGGTTGGAAGCCATAAAACTCAAGAGACCTTTGAGGACCTTGGGTCTGGTATCTCGAAAAAGGTCTACAGGTGCATGAAGAGCTTTTTGAGCTGCCCCAAACCGCGCAAGAAGATGCTGGCCATCGCTTTCATAGCAGAGCTTCTGGCTAATGATATGGAGCTGAGCGAGGAGGAGCACACGTTTTTAATGGACAAAATGATCGTCCTGCTCCATGAATATGACGAAAACATCTTGTTTTATGCCGTGGACTGCATACAGCACTTGCTCCAACGAAGTCCAAAAGTGGCAGCTAAGTTCAAGAATGAACTTATTACGGCTCTGACAAAGCAGATCAGTCAACACCAGTCCTCCATCAACATCAAGCTGATGGATACTGCCTTGGCTGCAATCGATCTGTTCAAGAGGAGGTTCAAGAATAAAGTGCTCAAGGAGCTCCTCAAAGTAGTCATCAAGCTTGTAGACAGCTCTGGCCACAAGATTCAGCTGAGGGCCATTAAGCTGGTTGACGCTGTTGTTCAAAAATTCAAATCTGGTCTCTGCAGCACTATAGGTGATGTGTTTCGGGAGAATATGACACTACTTTTACTGAAGGTCCACAGCTGTGACCCTGAGGTGTCGTCATCCGCAGAGACAGTGCTACGTCACGGCCTTCCTCATCTCCTTAGATGGCAACCCCTGTCACTGCTATGTTGGAGAAGACAATATAGGGCAGCTAAGACAAAGGAAGAGCGCCTAGACTCCATTTACAGCCTCCTTCAGAGGAACAATCTCCTAAAGCGAGAGCTCCTTTATTGCGTCAAGAAATTGTCTGAGATCAGTGAGACTGATGCACTTGTTAGCTATGTTCGCCAACTAAGAGACAGCATCCCTTACTCTGACCTGTTAGCTACAGAACTGAGAAGACTCTACATGGGTCTGCATAAATCTAGCTTAAACAAACATACCGTGAGAAAGGCACAACCCGTAATCGATATCCTGAAAGAAAAGTGGCGCTCCCTTGGAACGCCCCTCCAGAAGGGTACCCGATCCAGGGATTACTGGTGGTTGGCGGGTGCGTCCAATCTCTCCACCGCTGGTGTCGTGCTCACCAGAGATCATGAGCACAAAGCCCAAGAAGAGTTTGGAGCATCCAATCTCTCCATCACTGGCATTGGGCTCAGCCGGAGATCATCTGCACAATGGCCAAAAAGTGTTGGGAATGCCCAAACCTTTCATCACTGAGGTTTATCACTATGACACCTGAGGAGCTTGAGAAGGTCAAAGTCCTCCTAGAAGGACTGAAGACAGGCCGTGTTCCCCAGGACCACAAGGAGGTTATGTGTCTATACTGGGGGGGACAGACTGACCTGAGAGGGATTGTACTGGGGGGACAGATTGACCTGGCGGGAGGATTATACTGGGGACCAGACTAATCTGGGGGAGGGGAAAGGGTTATATTGGGGACAGACTGACCTGGGGGCATTATACTGGGGGACAGAATGGCCTCGGGGGTTGAGTTATACTGGAGGATAGACTGACCTAGTGGGATTATACCGGAGGATAGATGGACCTAGTGGGATTATACTGGGGGGACAGGTGGACCTGTGTGGAGGGGGGAAGATTATACTGGAGGACAGACAGACTGACCTAAGGGGGGATTGTACTGGAGGGGAAAGACTGACCAGCGAGGGATTGTACTGGGGGGGGGGGGGGGATTATACTGGAGGACAGGCTGACCTAAGGGGTAGGGGGGATTGTACTGGAGGGGGAAAGACTGACCAGCGAGGGATTGTACTGAGGGGGGGGGGCAGATTGATTGGGGGGGGGGAATTTGTTATGTTATGTTATGGGCGGCACAGTGGTGTAGTGGGTAGCACTTTTGCCTAGCAGTAAGAAGGGTCGCTGGTTCGAATGCCAACCACGACCACGACCTGCCTGGAGTTTGCATGTTCTCCCTGTGCCTGCGTGGGTTTCCTCCGGGTACTCCGGTTTCCTCCCACACTCCAAAGACATGCAGGTAGGTTAATTGGATCCTGTGTAAAATTGTTCCTAGTATATATGAATGTGAGTTAGGGACCTTAGATTGTAATCTCCTTGAGGGTAGGGACTGAAGAGAATGTACAATGTATAAATTGATGGCGCTATATAAGTAACTGAAATAAATAAATGTTACTAATTTGGTTTTGTTGAATCCGTTTGTTTTTTTCGTTTATTCATTTTCTTACGAATTCCAAATTTTCCGAACAATTCAAATATTGGATTGGTCGATCATTTTTCGAATGGATGAGAGAGGGGTGGGGGGGGGGGGGTGAGAGAGAGGAAGGATTGGGGATGAGAGAGAGGGGGGTTGGGGATGAACTGTTAAGAGAGGACAATTCGGCTGGTTGCAGGCTGGCTGGTAAGTTGAGCTGGGAATTTAAAAAGAAGTAACTAATGAAAAATAAATGGTAAATAAAAAAATTGCAAAAAAGTTACACCCAAGCATATGAAATCCCCCCCCCCCCCCCCATACACGCACATACTGTATAACTGTGAACACACCAATCAAGACTCCGCCCATAGACTTGCTCCATTCATTCACACTAATCTGTGAATGAAGAAACAACAAGTCCCATCTGCCACCACGGTAGATTGCTGACAGTTCTCGTAGTTCATTGACACTTCCTCTGGCTTTCACAGTGACAGCCCATACCGAGGTACGGGCGAGAATATCGGAGGAAATGCTTGCAGGAGCCTTACATTGCACCCACGATCTACTGACACTCACTGATTGTAAGTCCGATGCTCTGCGGGCCCTGTGAAAAAAAAAAGGAAAAAATACTAAATACGCAACGCTCAAGTAATTTTAGCCTTTAACTTTCACTGCCACTGATCAGCAATGCGGGGGGGGGGGGTTAACTTTCACTGCCACTGATCAGCAATCCGGGGTGGGGGGGTTAACTTTCACTGCCACTGACCACCAGTTTGAGGAAGTTAGCAGTAATGACACACCGGTGCTGGAAACTATTGTGTTCACTGACACCAATGTCTGGGCTCCCGCTCTATCGCCGTTCTTCCGTACCAGAGGTGGTCAGCTACAAAATTTTAGTTGACCTTATGTGTGGCACCCCCGGACACTTCCACAGGGCCGCACAATAACAGCACATTTTCCTGCATTGAGGAGCATTGCGTCGTTAGGCAGCCCATTCAAAATAAATAAAAATACAAAATAAAGTAGTAATAACCTCCAGCTTTGGCGTCGGTGGCAGTAATAATAACCTCCAGCATTGGTGTCAGTGGCAGTAACAATAACCCCCGGCATTAGTGTCAATGGCAGTAATAATACACCCTAGGATTGCTGTCAGTGGCAGTAATAATAACACCCAACATTGGCGTCAGTGGCAGTAGTAATAGCACCCAACATTGGCGTCAGTGGCAGTAACAATAACCCCCAGCATTAGTGTCAGTAATAATAGCCCCCAGCATTGGTGCCAGTGGCTGTAATAATAGCAACCAGAATTGGTGTCAGTGGCAGTAGCAATAACCCCCAGCATTAGTGTCAGTAATAATAACCCCTGACATTGGTGTCAGTGGCTTTAATAATAACCCCCAGCATTGGTGTCAGTAATAATTACCCCCAGCATTGGTGTCAGTGGCTGTAATAATAACCCCCAGCATTGGTATCAGTGGCAGTAATTAAGGATGAGCTGAACACCCCCCTGTTCGGTTCGTTCCAGAACCTGCGAACAGACCTAAACTTTGTGTGAACTTTAGAACCCTATTAAAGTCTATTTTGAACAAAAAAATCCCCCTATATAAATGTGATTATAAGTGACCACCAATACCACACACAAATCAAAAACATGAATATTTTATTAACAAATACAGAACAAAAGATACACATAAATACATTAAAACCAGAGGGACTACTAAGCAAACAGTGTCCCAATGGTGTAGCAGAATGTTCTAAACACATAATTACATTAAAAAAAAACAACCAATAAATATTAATCATACTCTAAACTGATGACCCCACACCCGACGCGTTTCTAGTTGCTGAAAACTTTCCTCAGGGGTGAAGAGCAAAAAGTTGGGTGGTAAGTTGATAATTCTGAGATATTAAATCAAAGATAGATGTATTGGGACCATTCCACACAAGTGCCTGTCATTGGTTTGTGTGGCTTTGTCCCAGACTGGTATTTGGCCATGACTACTTCCCTTTTGGTCCACCCCAATCTTCTGTGTAAAAAAAGAACGGGTTGCACAAATCTGAAGGTGCCTCAATTCTCATATACAAAAGGTTTTACTCAAAATAAGCAAAAAGCCTCAATAGGCTCAAGATTTGCAAAGAGAATGTGCCCGCAGGAGAGACTGAAGCCAGGGGCTCGGCAATGCGGCCCATAGATTAATTGACAAGTCACAGAGTGTTTCCATGTATGTGGCAAAGGGATGTAGCAATCAAATAATATTAAAGTCTATGGGACTCGAACGTTCGAAATCTAAAGTGCTAATTTTAAAGTCTAATATGCAAGTTACTGTCCTAAAAAGTGTTTGGGGACCCGGGTCCTGCCCCAGGGGACATGGATCAATGCAAAAAAAAAAGTTTTAAAAACGGCCGTTTTTTTCGGGAGCAGTGATTTTAATAATGATTAAAGTGAAACAATAAAAGTGTAATATTCCTTTAAATTTCGTACCTGGGGGGTGTCTATAGTGTGCCTGTGAAGGGGCGCATATTTCCAGTGCTTAGAACTGTCCCTGCACAAAGTGTCATTTCTGCAGGAAAAAAAGTCCTTTAAAATCACTCGCGGTTACAATGAATTGTCGGCTCCCCGTAATACAGAGAACAGTCATTGAAAGTCATTGATAAAAAAAAAAGCGTGGGGTTCCCCCAAATTCAATTACCAGGCCCTTTAGGTCTGGTATGG
Source organism: Lithobates pipiens (assembly GCF_037356315.1). Classification (NCBI taxonomy): domain Eukaryota; kingdom Metazoa; phylum Chordata; class Amphibia; order Anura; family Ranidae; genus Lithobates; species Lithobates pipiens. The sequence continues at coordinate 29,189 of NW_027507703.1, read as the reverse complement.
ATATTAAGGGGAACCCCATGTCAAATTAAAAAAAAAAATTGACATGGGAGTCCCCCTAAAAATCCATACCAGACCCTTTATCCGAGCACGCAACCTGGCAGGCCGCTGGAAAAGAGGGGGGACGAGAGAGCGCCCCCCCTGAACCGTACCAGGCCACATGCCCTCAACATTGGGAGGATGCTTTAGGGATCTGTGACCCCTCAAAGCACCATGTCCCCATGTTGATGGGGACAAGGGCCTCACCCCCACAACCCTGGCCGGTGGTTGTGAGGGTCTGCGGGCAGGGGGCTTATCAGAATCTGGAAGCCCCCTTTAACATGGGGACCCCCAGATCCCGCCCCCCCCTGTTTGAAATGGTAAGGGAGTACAAAAGTACCCCTACCATTTCACAAAGAAAGGGTAAAAAATTGTTAAATAAGACAAACACACTTTTGAAAAATTCCTTTATTAAAAATAAAAAAAATAAAAAAAAAGATTCCAGCGGTGGTAATCCACTCTGGCCATCCAGCGACAGATGATCATCTCTCCGGGGTCCAGCGATGGCTGATCTGATCCAGCGACGGGTGATTTCTCAGTCCAGCGCAGCGAATCCCTCCATCCTTCTGTCTCCACTGAGGAGACACTGCGGGATCCCGACGGCTGACGTTTCTTATATGAGGAGGGCGGGGCCACCCGTCACCTGACCCCGCCCCTCTCTGATGCTAGTGGGGCAAACCAGGCTTCCCCAATGACGTATGAGTGACCCCGCCCCCCTCTGATGTAAGGGAAACCTGCGTTAGCCGCCAGGATCCCTGCAGTGTCTCCTCAGTGGAGACAGAAGATGGATGGATGGATTTACTGCGCTGGACTGAGAAATCACCCGTCGCTGGATCAGATCGGCCATCGCTGGCCCCCAGAGAGATGATCATCCGTCGCTGGATGGCAAGAGTGGATTACCACCGCTGGAATCTTTTTTTCTATTTTTAATAAAGGAATTTTTCAAAAGTGTGTTTGTCTTAACTATTTTTTACACTTTCTTTGTGAAATGGTAGGGGTACTTTTGTACTCCCTTACCATTTCAAACAGGGGGGGGGGGCTGGATCTGGGGGTTCTCTTGTTAAAGGGGGCTTCCAGATTCTGATAAGCCCCCCGCCCGCAGACCCCCACAACCACCGGCCAGGGCTGTGGGGATGAGGCCCTTGTCCCCATCAACATGGGGACAAGGTGCTTTGAGGGGTCACAGACCCCCAAAGCATCCTCCCAATGTTGAGGGCATGTGGCCTGGTACGGTTCAGGGGGAGGCGCTCTCTCGTCCCCCCCTCTTTTCCTGAGGCCTGCCAGGTTGCGTGCTCGGATAAAGGGTCTGGTATGAATTTTTAGTGGGATCCAACATCAATTTTTTTTTTTGACGCGGGGTTCCCCTTAATATCCATACCAGACCTGAAGGGCTTGGTAATTGAATTTGGGGGAACCCCACACTTTTTTTTTTAATCAATGACTTTCAATGAGTGTTCTCTGTATTACGGGGAGCCGACAATTCATTATAGCCGTGAGTGATTTTAAAAGACTTTTTTTCCTGCAGAAATGACACTTTGTGCAGGGACAGTTCTAAGCACGGGAAACATGCGCCCCTTCACAGGCATACTATAGACACCCCCCAGGTACGAAATTTAAAGGAATATTACACTTTTATTGTTTCACTTTAATCATTATTAAAATCACTGCTCCCGAAAAAAATGGCCATTTTTAAAACTTTTTTTTGCATTGATCCATGTCCCCTGGGGCAGGACCCGGGTCCCCAAACACTTTTTAGGACAATAACTTGCATATTAGCCTTTAAAATTAGCACTTTAGATTTCTCCCATAGACTTGTACAGGGTGCTTTTCGAATTCGCTGCAAACGAACAGGCGAACAGGCAATGTTCGAGTCGAACATGAGTTAGACTCAAACTCGAAGCTCATCCCTAGTAGTAATAATAGCCAGCATTGATGTCAGAGGCTGTAATAATAACCCTTATAATTGGTGTCAGTGGCAGTAATAATAACCCCCAGCATTGGTGTCAGTGGGTCAAATAATAACCCCCAGCATTGGTGTCAGTGCAGGTTATATAGCTGTGGGCCCCATGTTGGACCTCCATCCACGGAAGGATGCTGTATGTACGTAGGGATCGTGGGGCGGAGGGTAGGGACTGGCCAGAGAGGGATTACTTTGACGCAGTTGGCTGGCTTAAACATGTATTGTTAGACATGTGAACCAAAAAGCCCCATGTATGTAATGTGTTTTAGAGACGTGTACAGGTGTGTGCAAGCTGGAATATCAGGTACGCGTGACACCGTCATGTCTCCGTCCACAGTGGCCGTCAGTGGCAGTAACAATAACCCCCAGCATTAGTGCCAGTAATACTAATCCCTAGCATTGGTGTCAGTGGCTGTAATAATAACCCCCAGCATTGGTGTCAGTGGCTCGAATAATTACGCCCAGCATGGTGTCAGAGGCAGTAATAATAACCCCCGGCATTGGTGTCAGTGGCAGTAATAATAACCCCCAGCATTGGTGTCAGTACAGGTTATATAGCTGTGGGCCCCATGTTGGACCTCCATCCATGGAAGGATGCTGTATGTACGTAGGGATCGTGGGGCGGAGGGTAGGGACTGGCCAGAGAGGGATTACTTTGACGCAGTTGGCCGGCTTAAACATGTATTGTTAGACATGCGAACCAAAAATCCCCATGTATGTAATGTGTGCTAGAGACGTGTACAGGTGTGTGCATGCTGGAATATCAGGTACACATGACACCGCCATGTCCCCGTCCACAGTGGCCATCAGTGGCAGTAACAATAAACCCCAGCATTGGTGCCAGTGGCTGTAATAATAGCACCCAGTATTGGTGTCAGTGGCAGTAATAATAACCCCCAGCATTGGTGTCAGTGGAGGTAATAATAACCCCCAGCATTGGTGGCAGTGGCAGTAATAATAACCCCCAGCATTGGTGTCAGTGGCAGTAATAATAGCCCCCAGCATTGATGTCAGAGGCTGTAATAATAACCCTCAGCATTGGTGTCAGTGGAGGTAATAATAACCCCCAGCATTGGTGTCAGTGGCAGTAATAATAACCCCCAGCATTGATGTCAGTGGCAGTAATAATAACCCCCAGCATTGGTGTCAGTGGCAGTAATAATAACCCCCAGCATTGGTGTCAGTGGAGGTAATAATAACCCCCAGCACTGGTGTCAGTGGCAGTAATAATAACCCCCAGCATTGGTGTCAGTGCAGCTTATATAGCTGTGGGCCCCATGTTGGACCTCCATCCATGGAAGGATGCTGTATGTACGTAGGGATCGTGGGGCGGAGGGTAGGGACTGGCCAGAGAGGAATTACTTTGACGCAGTTGGCAGGCTTAAACATATATTGTTAGACATGTGAACAAAAAATCCCCATGTATGTAATGTGTGTTGGAGACGTGTACAGGTGTGTGCATGCTGGAATATCAGGCACACATGACACTGCCGTGTCCCCGTCCACAGTGGCCATCAGTGGCAGTAACAATAACCCCCAGCATTGGTGTCAGTGGCTTTGATAATAACCCCCAGCATTGGTGTCAGTGGAGGTAATAATAACCCCCAACATTGGTGTCAGTGGCTCGAATAATTAAGCCCAGCATTGGTGTCAGAGGCAGTAATAATAACCCCCGGCATTGGTGTCAGTGGCAGTAATAATAACCCCCAGCATTGGTGTCAGTACAGGTTATATAGCTGTGGGCCCCATGTTGGACCTCCATCCACGGAAGGATGCTGTATGTACGTAGGGATCGTGGGGCGGAGGGTAGAGACAGGCCAGAGAGGGATTACTTTGACGCAGTTGGCTGGCTTAAACATGTATTGTTAGACATGTATGTAATGTGTGCTAGAGACGTGTACAGGTGTGTGCATGCTGGAATATCAGGTACACGTGACACTGCCATGTCCCCGTCCACAGTGGCCATCAGTGGCAGTAACAATAAACCCCAGCATTGGTGCCAGTGGCTGTAATAATAGCACCCAGAATTGGTGTCAGTGGCAGTAATAATAACCCCCAGCATTGATGTCAGAGGCTGTAATAATAACCCCCAGCATTGGTGTCAGTGGAGGTAATAATAACCCCAAGCATTGGGGTCAGTGGCAGTAATAATAACCCCAGCATTGGTGTCAGTGGCAGTAATAATAACCCCCGGCATTGGTGTCAGTGGCAGTAATAATAACCCCCAGCATTGGTGTCAGTGGCAGTAATAATAAACCCCAGCATTGGTGTCAGTGGCAGTAATAATAAACCCCAGCATTGGGGTCAGTGGCAGTAATAATAACCCCAGCATTGGTGTCAGTGGCAGTAATAATAACCCCCGGCATTGATGTCAGAGGCAGTAATAATAGCCCCCAGCATTGATGTCAGAGGCTGTAATAATAACCCCCAGCATTGGTGTCAGTGGAGGTAATAATAACCCCCAGCATTGGTGTCAGTGGCAGTAATAATAACCCCCAGCATTGGTGTCAGTGCAGCTTATATAGCTGTGGGCCCCATGTTGGACCTCCATCCATGGAAGGATGCTGTATGTACGTTGGGATCGTGGGGCGGAGGGTAGGGACTGGCCAGAGAGGGATTACTTTGACGCAGTTGGCCGGCTTAAACATGTATTGTTAGACATGTGAACAAAAAATCCCCATGTATGTAATGTGTGTTGGAGACGTGTACAGGTGTGTGCATGCTGGAATATCAGGCACACGTGACACTGCCGTGTCCCCGTCCACAGTGGCCGTCAGTGGCAGTAACAATAACCCCCAGCATTGGTGTCAGTGGCTTTTATAATAACCCCCAGCATTGGTGTCAGTGGAGGTAATAATAACCCCCAGCACTGGTGTCAGTGGCTGTAATAATAACCCCCAGCATTGGTGTCAGTGGCTCGAATAATAACCCACAGCATGGTGTCAGAGGCAGTAATAATAACCCCCAGCATTGGTGTCAGTGGAGGTAATAATAACCCCCAGCATTGGTGTCAGTGGCTGTAATAATAACCCCCAGCATTGGTATCAGTGGCTCGAATAATAACCCCCAGCCTTGGTGTCAGTGGCTGTAAAAATAACCCCCAGCATTGGTGTCAGTGGCTCGAATAATAACCCCCAGCATTGGTGTCAGAGGCAGTAATAATAACCCCCAGCATTGGTGTCAGTGGAGGTAATAATAACCCCCAGCATTGGTGTCAGAGGCAGTAATAATAACCCCTGGCATTGGTGTCAGTGGCAGTAATAATAACCCCCAGCATTGGTGTCAGTGGCTCGAATAATAACCCCCAGCATTGGTGTCAGAGGCAGTAATAATAACCCCCAGCATTGGTGTCAGTGGAGGTAATAATAACCCCCAGCATTGGTGTCAGAGGCAGTAATAATAACCCCCGGCATTGGTGTCAGTGGCAGTAATAATAACCCCCAGCATTGGTGTCAGTACAGGTTATATAGCTGTGGGCCCCATGTTGGACCTCCATCCACGGAAGGATGCTGTATGTACGTAGGGATCGTGGGGCGGAGGGTAGGGACTGGCCAGAGAGGGATTACTTTGACGCAGTTGGCCGGCTTAAACATGGGATAGATTTATGGAATTTATATATTATTATTTTTTTTATTTTTTTTACTGGTGATGATGGCAATGAGCTATCTTTAGCGGGACTGCAACATTGTGGCGGGCAAATCTGACACTAACTGACAACTTTTTGGGACCAGTGACACCAATACAGTGATCAGTGGTAAAAAAAAAAAAAAATGCACTGTCACTGTACTAATGACACTGGCAGGGAAGGGGTTACCATCAGGGGCGATCAAAGGCTTAAATGTGTTCCTGGGAGTGTTTTCAAACTGTGGGGGAGGTGCTTTGGCTGGGGGGGGGGATGGAACAGAGATCCGTGTTCCTGCTTAGCACAAACACAAGTTCTCCATCTTCCCCTCGGACAGAACGTCGCTCTGCCTCTCCTCAGAGCGGTCGGCGGGCCCTGGCAGGCCATCGCGTTCGCCAGAGCTGCTGATTGGCTCCCCATGCACAAAATCACGTACAGGTATGTGATTTTGCACAGGAGGGCCGCCCTACCGCGGTATATCTGTGTGGGGGGCGGTCCATAAGTGGTTAAAGCGCGACATGTTAGGTGTCTACTTACTCGGCATAACATCATCTTTCACGTTATATAACAAAAATTGCTCTAACTTTACAGTTTTTTTTTTTTTCATTAATGTGTATTTTTTCCCAAAAAATTGCATTTGAAACACCTAAAATATTGACAAAAAATATTACATTACAACAATCGACATTTTATTCCCCAGGGTCTCTGTAATAAAATGTTTATATAATGTTTGGGGGTTCTAAGCAATTTTCTAGCAAACAATACTGATTTTTACTTGTAAACAACAAATGTCAGAAAAAGTCCGACTCTTAAAGTGGATAAGTCGCACGGTTGTGATTGAAAAGCATGGAGTGCGACTTTAGGCTCCGTTCACACTCGTAGCGACTTGTTGTGTGACTTTGGACACTAAAGTCACATGACAAGTCACGCTCCATCAGACGCAGCCTGTGACTTGTCACTGTACTGGCCGGCTGCCGGTGTTCTGCCGTATAGTGTCCGGCCATCAAATAGTGTCCGGACCGTACTGCATTGAACGGCGCCTGCGCTGTGAGTGGAGGCGGTAGCCCCACCATCCAAGCGGACATAGGGTTGTGAATATAGCTCGCCGCGCTTCGGGCTCAGCCTCGCTGCGCTCGGCTCTTTTTTATTCCTACTTTATGTCCACTTGGATGGTGGGGATAGAGCCTGGACTCACAGCGCAGGCGCCGTTCATCCTCGGCAATTTTCGGAATCTGTGTTGCTGTGTACTGCGCATGCACCATGTGACCGCTGTAGACAAATCACAGCAGGTCACATGACAATTGTAAGCAATGGATGGCTTCCTTTCATGCCATCCATTTGTGCACAATTGTGTTGCTAGCTGTGATTGGTCACAGTGATCACATGGTATAGATGGGGCCAATCACAACAATACACGCTGAATGAATCAGTTTCATTCAATAAAAATGGTTGCTGATACCAGTGAAATTCACTGTTTTAAGCAATCATAATGTGTAAAAAAGAACAAAAAAAAATCCTGATCACTTCCTCAGAGTAGTACAATGTTACTATGGTAACATTATATTGCTCGGGTCACAGTGTGTAAAAAAAAAAAAAAGGAAAGAAAATAAATGTAATAACAAAGAAAAATTATTTAAAAAATTATTTATATATATATATATATATATATATATTTTTTTTTTTTTTTATTATTGTTTTTTCTTTTTTATGACTTTTTTTTGTTTTACGATTTTTTTGTTTTTTTGTTAAAAAAAATAAAGAAAAAAAAAAATATATATATATATATATATTTTTTTTTATTGTTTATTCTTTTTTGTTTTGCAATTTTTTTGTTAAAAAAAAAATTATATATATTATATATATATATATATATATATATATATATATATATATATATATATATATATATATATATATTATTATTATTTTTTAACAAAAAAATTCCAAAACAAAAAAAGTCACAAAAAAAGAGAGAACTATTAAAAAAAGATATAAATATATATTTTTTTTTAACCATACTGTCACCATATTTTTTTTCTTGTTTTTTCTTTTTTATGACTTTTTTTTGTTTTACGATTTTTTTGTTAAAAAAAAAAAAAAAAAAATATATATATATATATATATATATATATATATATATATATTTTTTTTTTTTTTTTATTGTTTATTCTTTTTTGTGACTTTTTTTTGCAATTTTTCATATACCGGGACTTACATGACTGAGTCATCTCTGAGCTGTCATCATGGTCCAGGAAGTTGAAGGTGACCATGGATGATGCCTGAACAAAGATGGTGCCGTCCTTCGGGAGAGGAGATCAGGTGACGGCATTGTCAGGGGGAGTCCTGTGATCTCTGTAAAAGCGAATAAATGAAGAGTTATATAGAAACACATTAGTCAGCATGAGAACTATAGCTGATGCTGGGGGTATGGGGGAAATCCTATAACATGTCAGTGTGTTAGAAAACATCCGATGGAGATATGTCCACACATGGCCGAGGAGTCCTCTGAGAGGCCGAGGAGTCCTGTGAGCGGCCGAGGAGTCCTCTGAGAGGCCGAGGAGTCCTGTGAGCAGGCGAGGAGTCCTCTGAGAGGCCGAGGAGTCCTGTGAGCGGCCGAGGAGTCCTCTGAGAGGCCGAGGAGTCCTGTGAGCTTCCGAGGAGACCTCTGAGAGGCCGAGGAGTCCTGTGAGCGTCCGAGGAGACCTCTGAGAGGCCGAGGAGTCCTGTGAGCGGCCGAGGAGTCCTCTGAGAGGCCGAGGAGTCCTGTGAGCTTCCGAGGAGACCTCTGAGAGGCCGAGGAGTCCTGTGAGCGTCCAAGGAGAACTCTGAGAGGCCGAGGAGTCCTGTGAGCGGCCGAGGAGTCCTCTGAGAGGCCGAGGAGTCCTGTGAGCGGCCGAGGAGTCCTGTGAGAGGCCGAGGAGTCCTCTGAGAGGCCGAGGAGTCCTGTGAGCGGCCGAGGAGTCCTCTGAGAGGCCGAGGAGACCTCTGAGCGGCCGAGGAGTCCTCTGAGAGGCCGAGGAGTCCTGTGAGCGTCCGAGGAGTCCTCTGAGAGGCCGAGGAGTCCTGTGAGCATCCGAGGAGACCTCTGAGAGGCCGAGGAGTCCTGTGAGCGGCCGAGGAGTCCTCTGAGAGGCCGATGAGTCCTCTGAGAGGCAGAGGAGTCCTGTGAGCGGCCGAGGAGTCCTCTGAGAGGCAGAGGAGACCTCTGAGCGGCCGAGGAGACCTCTGAGCGGCCAAAGAGACCTCTGAGAGGACGAGGAGTCCTCTGAGCGGCCAAAGAGACCTCTGAGTGGCCGAGGAGTCCTTTTGAGAGGCTGAAGAGTCCTGTGAGCGGCCGAGGAGTCCTCTGAGCGGTCGAGGAGTCCTCTGAGAGGCCGAGGAGTCCTGTGAGCGGCCGAGGAGTCCTCTGAGAGGCCGAGGAGTCCTGTGAGCGGCCGAGGAGACCTCTGAGAGGCCGAGGAGACCTCTGAGCGGCCGAGGAGTCCTCTGAGAGGCCGAGGCATCCTGTGAGAGGCCGAGGAGTCCTCTGAGAGGATGAGGAGACCTCTGAGTGGCCGAGGAGACCACTGAGCGGCCAAAGAGACCTCTGAGTGGCCGAGGAGACCTCTGAGCGGCCAAAGAGACCTCTGAGTGGCCGAGGAGTCCTCTGAGTGGCCGAGGAGTCCTCTGAGCGGCCAAAGAGTCCTCTGAGAAGCCGAGGAGACCTCTGAGCGGCCGAGGAGTCCTCTGAGCGGCCGAGACCTCTGAGCGGCGAGGAGTCCTCTGCTGAGCGGCCGAGGAGTCCTCTGAGCGGTCGAGTGGCCGAGGAGTCCTCTGAGCGGCCGAGGAGTCCTCTGAGAGGCCGAGGAGTCCTGTGAGCGGCCAAGGAGTCCTCTGAGAGGCCGAGGAGTCCTGTGAGCGGCCGAGGAGTCCTCTGAGAGGCCTAGGAGACCTCTGAGCGGCCGAGGAGTCCTCTGAGAGGCCGAGGAGACCTCTGAGCGGCTGAGGAGACCTCTGAGCGGCCAAAGAGACTTCTGAGTGGCCGAGGAGTCCTCTGAGCGGCCAAAGAGACCTTTGAGTGGCCAAAGAGTCCTCTGAGTGGCCGAGGAGACCTCTGAGCGGCCGAGGAGTCCTCTGAGAGGCCGAGGAGTCCTGTGAGTGGCCGATGAGTCCTCTGAGAAGCCGAGGAGACCTCTGAGAGGCCGAGGAGTCCTCTGAGCGGCCAAGGAGTCCTCTGAGCGGTCGAGTGGCCGAGGAGTTCTGTGAGTGGCCGAGGAGTCCTCTGAGCAGCCAAGAAGTCTGAGCGGCGAGGAGTCCTCTGAGCGGTCGAGTGGCCGAGGAGTCCTCTGAGCGGCCGAGGAGTCCTCTAAGAGGCCGAGGAGTCCTGTGAGCGGCCAAGGAGTCCTCTGAGAGGCCGAGGAGTCCTGTGAGCGTCCGAGGAGACCTCTGAGAGGCCGAGGAGTCCTGTGAGCGGCCGAGGAGTCCTCTGAGAGGCCGAGGAGTCCTGTGAGCGGCCGAGGAGTCCTGTGAGCGGCCGAGGAGTCCTGTGAGAGGCCGAGGAGTCCTCTGAGAGGCCGAGGAGTCCTGTGAGCGGCCGAGGAGTCCTCTGAGAGGCCGAGGAGACCTCTGAGCGGCCGAGGAGTCCTCTGAGAGGCCGAGGAGTCCTGTGAGCGTCCGAGGAGTCCTCTGAGAGGCCGAGGAGTCCTGTGAGCGTCCGAGGAGACCTCTGAGAGGCCGAGGAGTCCTGTGAGCGGCCGAGGAGTCCTCTGAGAGGCCGATGAGTCCTCTGAGAGGCCGAGGAGTCCTGTGAGCGGCCGAGGAGTCCTCTGAGAGGCCGAGGAGACCTCTGAGGGGCCGAGGAGACCTCTGAGCGGCCAAAGAGACCTCTGAGAGGACGAGGAGTCCTCTGAGCGGCCAAAGAGACCTCTGAGTGGCCGAGGAGTCCTTTTGAGAGGCTGAAGAGTCCTGTGAGCGGCCGAGGAGTCCTCTGAGCGGTCGAGGAGTCCTCTGAGAGGCCGAGGAGTCCTGTGAGCGGCCGAGGAGTCCTCTGAGAGGCCGAGGAGTCCTGTGAGCGGCCGAGGAGACCTCTGAGAGGCCGAGGAGACCTCTGAGCGGCCGAGGAGTCCTCTGAGAGGCCGAGGCATCCTGTGAGAGGCCGAGGAGTCCTCTGAGAGGACGAGGAGACCTCTGAGTGGCCGAGGAGACCTCTGAGCGGCCAAAGAGACCTCTGAGTGGCCGAGGAGACCTCTGAGCGGCCAAAGAGACCTCTGAGTGGCCGAGGAGTCCTCTGAGTGGCCGAGGAGACCTCTGAGCGGCCAAAGAGACCTTTGAGTGGCCAAAGAGTCCTCTGAGAAGCCGAGGAGACCTCTGAGCGGCCGAGGAGTCCTCTGAGCGGCCAAGGAGTCCTCTGAGCGGTCGAGTGGCCGAGGAGTTCTGTGAGTGGCCGAGGAGTCCTCTGAGCAGCCGAGACCTCTGAGCGGCGAGGAGTCCTCTGCTGAGCGGCCGAGGAGTCCTCTGAGCGGTCGAGTGGCCGAGGAGTCCTCTGAGCGGCCGAGGAGTCCTCTGAGAGGCCGAGGAGTCCTGTGAGCGGCCAAGGAGTCCTCTGAGAGGCCTAGGAGACCTCTGAGCGGCCGAGGAGTCCTCTGAGAGGCCGAGGAGACCTCGGTGTAGAGGGGGTGTTGGTGATTGGGGGGTGTAGAGGAGGTGTTGGTGATGGGGGAGGGGAGTAGAGGAGGTGTTGGTGATGGGGGAGGGGTGTAGAGGAGGTGTTGGTGATGGGGGAGGGGTGTAGAGGAAGTGTTGGTGATGGGGGAGGGGAGTAGAGGAGGTGTTGGTGATGGGGGGTGTAGAGGAGGTGTTGGTGATGGGGGAGGGGTGTAGAGGAGGTGTTGGTGATGGGGGAGGGGTGTAGAGGAGGTGTTGGTGATGGGGGGGTGTAGAGGAGGTGTTGGTGATGGGGGAGGGGTGTAGAGGAGGTGTTGGTGATGGGGGGTGTAGAGGAGGTGTTGGTGATGGGGGAGGGGTGTAGAGGAAGTGTTGGTGATGGGGGAGGGGAGTAGAGGAGGTGTTGGTGATGGGGGGTGTAGAGGAGGTGTTGGTGATGGGGGAGGGGTGTAGAGGAGGTGTTGGTGATGGGGGAGGGGTGTAGAGGAGGTGTTGGTGATGGGCGGGGTGTAGAGGAGGTGTTGGTGATGGGGGAGGGGTGTAGAGGAGGTGTTGGTGATGGGGGAGGGGTGTAGAGGAGGTGTTGTTTATGGGGTAGGGGAGTGATAGTGATGGGGTAGGGGAGTGATAGTGATGGGGGAGGGGAGTGATAGTGATGGGGGAGGGGAGTGATAGTGATGGGGGAGGGGTGTAGAGGAGGTGTTGGTGATGGGGGAGGGGTGTAGGTTATGGGGGAGGGGTGTAGAGGAGGTGTTGGTGATGGGGGAGGGGTGTGGGTGATGGGGGAGGGGTGTAGAGGAGGTGTTGGTGATGGGGTAGGGGTGTGGGTGATGGGGGAGGGGTGTAGAGGAGGTGTTGGTGATGGGGTAGGGGAGTGATAGTGATGGGGGAGGGGTGTAGAGGAGGTGTTGGTGATGGGGGAGGGGTGTAGGTGATGGGGGAAGGGTGTAGAGGAGGTGTTGGTGATGGGGGAGGGGTGTAGGTGATGGGGGAAGGGTGTAGAGGAGGTGTTGGTGATGGGCGGGGTGTAGAGGAGGTGTTGGTGATGGGGGAGGGGTGTAGAGGAGGTGTTGGTGATGAGGGAGGGGTGTAGAGGAGGTGTTGGTGATGGGGGAGTGGTGTAGGTGATGGGGGAGGGGTGTAGAGGAGGTGTTGGTGATGGGGGAGGGGTGTTGGTGATGGGGGAGGGGTGTAGAGGAGGTGTTGGTGATGGGGGAGGGGTGTGGGTGATGGGGGAGGGGTGTAGAGGAGGTGTTGGTGATGGGGGAGGGGTGTGGGTGATGGGGGAGGGGTGTAGAGGAGGTGTTGTTTATGGGGTAGGGGAGTGATAGTGATGGGGGAGGGGAGTGATAGTGATGGGGGAGGGGTGTAGAGGAGGTGTTGGTGATGGGGGAGGGGTGTAGAGGAGGTGTTGGTGATGGGAGGGGTGTAGAGGAGGTGTTGGTGATGGGGGAGGGGTGTAGGTGATGGGGGAGGGGTGTAGAGGAGGTGTTGGTGATGGGGGAGGGGTGTAGAGGAGGTGTTGGTGATGGGGGAGGGGTGTGGGTGATGGGGGAGGGGTGTAGAGGAGGTGTTGGTGATGGGGGAGGGGAGTGATAGTGATGGGGGAGGGGTGTTGGTGATGGGGGAGGGGTGTAGAGGAGGTGTTGGTGATGGGGGAGGGGTGTGGGTGATGGGGGAGGGGTGTAGAGGAGGTGTTGGTGATGGGGGAGGGGAGTGATAGTGATGGGGGAGGGGTGTTGGTGATGGGGGAGGGGTGTAGAGGAGGTGTTGGTGATGGGGGAGGGGTGTGGGTGATGGGGGAGGGGTGTAGAGGAGGTGTTGGTGATGGGGGAGGGGTGTGGGTGATGGGGGAGGGGTGTAGAGGAGGTGTTGTTGATGGGGGAGGGGTGTAGGTGATGGGGGAGGGGTGTAGAGGGGGTGTTGGTGATGGTGTAGGGGAGTGATAGTGATGGGGGAGGGGAGTGATAGTGATGGGGGAGGGGAGTGATAGTGATGGGGGAGGGGTGTAGAGGAGGTGTTGTTGATGGGGGAGGGGTGTAGGTGATGGGGGAGGGGTGTAGAGGGGGTGTTGGTGATGGTGTAGGGGAGTGATAGTGATGGGGGAGGGGTGTAGAGGAGGTGTTGGTGATGGGGGAGGGGAGTGATAGTGATGGGGGAGGGGTGTAGAGGAGGTGTTGGTGATGGGGGAGGGGTGTAGGTTATGGGGGAGGGGTGTAGAGGAGGTGTTGGTGATGGGGGAGGGGTGTGGGTGATGGGGGAGGGGTGTAGAGGAGGTGTTGGTGATGGGGGAGGGGTGTGGGTGATGGGGGAGGGGTGTAGAGGAGGTGTTGGTGATGGGGGAGGGGTGTAGGTGATGGGGGAGGGGTGTACAGGAGGTGATAGTGATGGGGGAGGGGGGTGATAGTGATGGGGGAGGGGTGTAGAGGAGGTGATAGTGATGGGGGAGGGGGGTGATAGTGATGGGGGAGGGGTGTAGAGGAGGTGTTGGTGATGGGGGAGGGGAGTGATAGTGATGGGGGAGGGGTGTAGAGGAGGTGATAGTGATGGGGGAGGGGGGTGATAGTGATGGGGGAGGGGTGTAGAGGAGGTGTTGGTGATGGGGGAGGGGAGTGATAGTGATGGGGGAGGGGGGTGTTGGTGATGGGGGAGGGGTGTAGAGGAGGTGTTGGTGATGGGGGAGGGGTGTGGGTGATGGGGGAGGGGTGTAGAGGAGGTGTTGGTGATGGGGGAGGGGTGATAGTGATGGGGGAGGGGTGTAGAGGAGGTGTTGGTGATGGGGGAGGGGGGTGATAGTGATGGGGGAGGGGTGTACAGGAGGTGATAGTGATGGGGGAGGGGGGTGATAGTGATGGGGGAGGGGTGTAGAGGAGGTGTTGGTGATGGGGGAGGGGAGTGATAGTGATGGGGGAGGGGTGTAGAGGAGGTGTTGGTGATGGGGGAGGGGAGTGATAGTGATGGGGGAGGGGTGTACAGGAGGTGATAGTGATGGGGGAGGGGTGTTGGTGATGGGGGAGGGGGGTGTAGCAGAAATTGGGGGAGATGTCATTGTCCTTCCTCTAGGGGGCGCAGGCATTACAGTTGCCCTCAGACAGGGAGGGGGTGGGGGATGGGGCGCCTTTCCCTCCCCTGTGTACATGGAGGACTCCGGACATCCCTGACCAATCACCGCGCTCCATGCTCTCCGCTCACCTTCTCCTCGGAGGCGGAAGTCCCTCCCACATGGCCGGCCTGCACGTGTCGCCATGGTAACCCATTCCTCCCTGCGTCAGCGTCAGGCTCAATAGTAAGCCCCGCCCCCTCCAGAGTTCCGGTATTCGGAATTGGGATCCATTTAAAGGTATTATTTAGGAAATATTTTTGCTGATTTTCATTTCTCTGCATTTTGGTAAAAACAAAAAAAAAAACAATTTGTTTACAATTTTGTTTTTTGGTTCCAGCATCATGTGCTTCCTGCGGTATCTGGGATGACTTCTCAGTGCATTGCTGGCCTTATCTTCATGCCACGCGCTCTGGAAGAGTCGGCGACGCCGGAACGCTCCACCAGAGATCATCACCACAGCGCCCAAGAAGAGTGAGAAGACTTTGGAACGCCCAGTCTCTCCACCACAGGCGCTGTGCACACCAGCGATCATTTCCCGGACGCCCATGCAGGGCTGGGAACGCCCAGTCTCCCCACCGCTGGGGTCGCGCTCACCAGAAAAAAACAAAAAGTGTTGGGAGTGCCCAGATTTTCCATCACAGAGGATCCTCGCCATGCAACCTGAGGAGATTAAGGTGAAGGTCGAAGTCCTCCAAGTACTGAAGACAGGCCAGATTGCCCAGGGGGCGCCGTGGGATCACCTGACGCTACTTCTATTGATGGTCCACGGCAGTGACCCCGAGGTGTCGTCATTTGCGGAGACCACGTTACGTCACGGCCTTCCTCATCTGTTTAGATGGCCTTACGTGTCACTGCTATGCTGGAGAAGACAATATAGGGCAGCTAAGACAAAGGAAGAGCGCCTAGACTGCCTTTACAGCCTCCTTCAGAGGAAAGATCTTCTAAAGCCGGCGCTCCTTTATTGCGTAAAGATGTTGTCCCACATCAAGGACACGGATGCGCTCGTTAAATACGTCAGCCAACTGAGAGACAGGATCCCTTACTCTGACGTGTTACCTACAGAACTGAGAAGACTCTACATGGACCTGCATACATCTAGCTTAGATGAATGTACCGCGAGGAGGGCACAACTCGCAATCCATATCCTGAAAGAAAAATGGCGCTGCCTGGGAACGCCCCTCCAGAAGGGCACCCTACCTATTGATTAGTGAGTGCTGGTGATAGATGGGGCGCCATGCCCAGCTGGGACTTTTGGCCACGTGGAGACCCTTTCTCAACAGGGTGACCGCAGAAAGGAAAGAGCTTCATGTGCCTTTTTACTCACTTGTCTCCTGGGCCGGGCTAGGACCAGAGCAATTCTTATACCTTGCTGAAGGGCCGGCCATTGTATTATTTTGGCAGGTCTCCCGAAGAAAGAAGTCCACTTGGTTTTGAGCAGGTGGACCACGAGTACCCCAGTCCCCCTCACGATTTCCGGAACCGCACTCTGGGGGATCAGGGACAGGGTCCTTTCTTTTTGGGAGGGGGAGGCATGGATACACCCTGTGAACTTTTTTGTGTGCTTCATGTTTGTGTGCTTATGTGTAAGTTATGCTGTGTGCTAATAATGATTTTCATATGTACACAGATTGACCTGGGAGACAGGATTATACTGGGGGACAGACTGACCTAGGGGAATTATACTGCAGGGGACACACTGACCAGAGGGGAATTGTACTGGGGGGAACAGATTGACCTGTGGGGGGGGGGGGGGATTATACTGGGGGACAGAATGACCTGGAGGAGAGGGGGAAGAATTATACTGGGGGAGCTGGCTGACCTGCAGGGGAGGGAGAAGGATTATACTGGGGGACAGACTGACCTGGAGGAGAGGTGGAAGGATTATTTTGGGGGACAGGCTGACCTGGAGGGGGAAGGATTATACTGGGGGACAGACTGACCTGGAGGAGAGGGGGAAGGATTATACTGATTGACCTGGGGGGGAGGAAGGATTATACTGGGGGACAGACTGACATGAGGGGGGGATTGTACTGGAGAGGACACACTGACCAGAGGGGGATTGTACTGGGGGGAACAGATTGACCTGTGGGGGGGATTATACTGGGGGACAGACTGACCTGGAGGAGAGGGGGAAGAATTATACTGGGGGGGGGCTGGCTGACCTGGAGGGGAGGGGGAAGGATTATACTGGGGGACAGACTGACCTGGAGGAGAGGGGGAAGGATTATTTTGGGGGACAGACTGACCTGCAGGAGAGGGGGAAGGATTATTTTGGGGGACAGACTGACCTGCAGGAGAGGGGGGAGGATTATTTTGGGGGATAGACTGACCTGGAGGAAAGGGGGAAGGATTATACTGGGGGACAGACTGACCTGGAGGGGAGGGGGAAGGGTTATACTGGGGGACAGACTGACCTAGGGTGATTAAACTAGGGGAAAGATTGACCTGGGGAGGAGGGGGGAGGATTATACTGGGGGGACAGACTGACCTGGGGGGGGGGGATTGTACTGTGGGGACAGATTGACCTGTGGGTGTGGGGGGAGAATATACTGGGAGACAGACTGACCTAGGGTGATTTTACTGGGGGACAGATTGACCTGCAGTGGGGCAGGATTATACTGGGGGAAAGACTGACCTAGGGGGGTTATTCTGGGGGGGTAGAATGGCCCGGGGAAGGGAAAGATTTTACTGGGGACAGATTGATCTGGGGTGGATTGTACTTGGGGATAGATTGACCTTGTGTGATTTAAAAATGCCCCTGAAGCCCCTCCCACCATTAACACAATTTGGCCACACCCACTGTTCACTGCTACGTGCACCACATTACTCTTTCTGTTGGGCGTGCCCAAAGGTGCCATGGGTTTTTTACAATCCTAGCAACACCCATGGCACAATGAAAACCACACCCACTCTTCACTAAGCACACCATGTTTTTTCATCAGGAGGCCCATGTTTGGATCTTGCACACAGGCCCACTGATTTCATTGTATTACACTTTAGCACCTGAAGCACTTTTTCCTTTTTTTTTTATGTTGTTTTTGTTTGTGTTTTTGCACCGATACATTGTACTAGACGTGTTAAAACGTGTTTTGTTTCCTTTTGAATAGAATTGTTATGTTATTAAATTTCATTAATTAGTTTTGGAATTTGATATGTTTTGTTTCGTTTATTCATTTTCTAACGAATTCCAAATTTGCAGAACAATTCGAATTCAGATCGGTCGAAAAAAAATAATCAACTGAGCTTAATTCTGTGTAAAGAATAGCTGGCTGTTAAGGAGCGTCAGTTGACAGCAGGTTTCCCCGCTGATATGTGAAATGTAAATAAAAGAAAGCACCTTGTTCCCATGTTGGTGGGGACAAGGGCCTCTTCCCCACAACCCTGGCCTGGTGGTTGTAGGGGTCTGTGGGCAGGGAGCTTATTGGGATCTAGAAGCCCATTTTAACAAGGGGCCCCCCCAGATCCCGGCTTCACATCATGCGAATGAGTATGAGGTTAATAGTATCCCTACTCATTAACCAAAAAGTGTTCAAAGGGATAATAAAAACACACCGCTGTTTGACAAGTCCTTTATTAGGTAATGAGTAAAATCACCGACCCGAATGAAAAAAAAAAAATGCTGCTCGCCGGACACGACTGTTCCCGCCCACACAGACAAATGACGGGTAAACGTAGGGGTGGGTGTTACCCGGTGATGTAATCGGGTGACCCTACCCCCATGTCTACTTCTTATTGGGCGAGTGCCATTCCCGAATCACAGATAAACATGGGGGTGGGGTTACCCGGTGATGTCACTGGTCGATCCCACCCCATAAAGACACTCGACCAATGAAAGGTAGACGTGGAGGTGGAGTCGCCCGGTTGCATCATACACGTTTACCTGTCATTCAGCTGTGTCCCTTGTCCCCGCATTTAAAAAACAAAAATAAAGATTTGTTTGGGTCAGCGCTTTTATGTTTTTTTTTTTTTAAACAAAGAACCCATCAAACACTATTGTTCTGTTTTTATTAACTTTTCCTTTTTTTGGTGGATGAGTAGGGGTACTATATGCCCCATATTTATTCATATATTGAGGCCAGGATCTGGGGGCTCCCTTGTTAAGTCAACCCCCGCACCCCCACAACCACCAAGCCAGGGTTGTGGGGAAGAGGCCCTTGTCCATATCAATATGGGGACAAGGTGTTTTGAGGGAGGAAAGGGAGCCTCTCCCCCCCTGCACAAAGCACCCCTTCCGTGTTGAAAGAATGTGCCCTGGCATGGTTGAGAAGGGGGGGCACTCGCTCGTCACCCCCCCATTTCCTGGCCTGCCGGGCTGCATGCTATGGATTTTGGGGGGACCCTGAAGGACCTGGTATGGATGGGGGGGGGGGAACCTGCTGATGAATCATCAGTTATTAAAGATGCGGTGGCCGGATTACCAACCCGCTCCTTGACAACCAGCTATTCTTCAAAAATAATTAAGATCAGTCGATCATTTTTTCATTGATCCAAATTTGAATCTTCTGGTCCACTGATCCATTGATCTACTCATCCACAGGTCCACTGATCTACTGGTCCACTGATCTACTCATCCACTGATCTACTCATCCACTGGTCCACTGACCTACTGGTTCACTGATCTACTCATTCACCGATCTACTCATCCACTGGTACACTGATCTACTGGTCCACTGACATACTGGTCCACTGATCTACTGGTCCACTGATCTACTCATCCACTGATCTACTGGTCCACTGATCTACTCATCCACTGATCTACTCATCCATTGATCTACTCATTCACTGATCTACTCATCCATTGATCTACTCATTCACTGATCTACTGGTCCACTAATCTACTCATTCACTGGTCCACTGATCTACTCATCCACTGATCTACTAGTCCACTGATCTACTCATCCACTCATCTACTCATCCACTGATCTACTAGTCAACTGATCTACTCATCCACTGATCTACTGGTCCACTGATCTACTCATCCACTGGTCCACTGATTTACTCATCCACTGATCTACTAGTCCACTGATCTACTCATCCACTGATCTACTCATCCACTGATCTACTAGTCCACTGATCTACTCATCCACTGATCTACTCATCCACTGATCTACTGGTCCACTGATCTACTCATCCACTGGTCCACTGATCTACTAGTCCACTGATCTACTCATCCACTGATCTACTCATCCACTGATCTACTGGTCCACTGATCTACTCATCCACTGGTCCACTCATCCACTGATCTACTCATCCACTGATCTACTGGTCCACTGATCTACTCATCCACTGGTCCACTGATCTACTCATCCACTGGTCCACTGATCTACACTCATCCACTGGTCCACTGATCTACACTCATCCACTGATCTACTAGTCCACTGATCTACTCATCCACTGAGCTACTCATCCACTGATCTACTGGTCCACTGATCTACTCATCCACTGGTCCACTGATCTACTAGTCCACTGATCTACTAGACAACCGATCTACTAGTTCACTGGTCTACTGGTCCATTGATCTACTGAATGATGGTTCAATGCTTTACAGGCTTCTGTGGGGAGAATAATAAATGAGGGGGGTCTATACACACTCCTGGTGTCTGTATCCATGGGAAGTGTGTGTATATCTGACAAGCCAAATGATGACTTTCAGGCGGAAGTGATCGGGAGGCTGTAGATTGCTTCCAAACCCCCTGGAAAAGTCTGTATCACCCCCCCCCCCCCCGATACCATGGCATGGCAGGTGCCACCAGCCCAGGGTAAGTAGAGGAAGCTCAGTGGACATGCATCCACTCTCCTTCACTTCTTGCTGACCTGGAAGTGACGAGTAAAATGTCACTTCCGGGTCCCCATGTTACTTTCCCCACCACGCTCTGCACTTCCTTAGATTCATTAGGTACGACATCTGGTGTACAAACAAAAACAGCGACTGCCCCAACCTGTAACTGGCCTTAACAGCAAGGAACACATAGAAGAGCAATACATGTCAAACAACTACCAAGAAATATTCCCAGCTCACCTTACCAGCCAGCCAGCAACAAACTGAATTGTCGTGTCTAACAACTGGAAGACATCTGGAGTCTTTTAGACCTCTGATGTCTCATTAAAGAGAATCTGTCAAAAGAAGAAAAGGTCCAAAACCTCCTGCGCATGAGTGTGGTGGGCTAGAGGCAATCTTCACGTGTATTCCCTTTTAGGATAACACCCAGGGATAAGTCCGGCCTTGCTGCCCTCTAATGACTGGGGAAGTCCGAACAGTACCTGCAAAAAACAAACAACCCCGAGGCAGTGGCTGTTTTTATTTGTCTCTATTAAATCCCCATCGGGATAATACATCAGGCTGGTGCGCCTTCACATACATGCATGTACAACCGTAAACACACCCATCAAGACTCTGCCCATAGAACCGCATCACACTAATCTGTGAGTGAAGAAACTACAAGTCCCATCTGCCACCATGGTAGATTTCTGCCAGTTCTCAAAGAACTGTAATGCCCCGTACATCCTGTCAGATTTTCTGACGGAAAATGTTCAAAGGAAGCTTTTTGTCGGAAATTCCGACCGTGTGTGGGCTCCATCGGACATTTTCCATCTGAAAATTTCCAACACAAAATTTGAGATCTGGATCTCAAATTTTCCAACAACAAAATCCGTTGTCGGAAATTCCGATCGTGTGTACACAATTCCGAAGCACAAAGATCTATGCATGCTTGGAATCGAGCAGAAGAGCCACACGGGTGCTGCCGTCAGCAAAAGACCTCAGGATGAAATGCCCAGTACCAGTGCTGCCGTTAGTGAAAGACCCCAGGATGAAATGCCCATTACCAGTGCTGTAGTATCACCCCCAAGTACCAGCATTGGAGTGTCACATCCCCCAAGTGTTAGGGCCACTACATACCTCCCAAATGCTTTTGCCAACCCAACACGACTGCCTTCTGAGGATCAGCAAGCATTTCCCCTTTCAACACACAGCCAGGTATATGGAAAACATTTTTTATTTATTTATTTATTCTTTCACTGATGAGGAGGCACTGATAGGTGACACTGATGAGGAGGCACAAATAGGTCACACTGATGGGCACTGACAGGTGACACTGATGTACACTAATAGGTGGCACTGATAGGTGACACTGATGAGGAGGCACTGAAGGGCACTGACAGGTGGCATTGATGTACACTAATAGGTGGCACTGATAAGGAGGCACTGACAGGCAGAACTGATAAGCGGCACTGATAGGTGACACTGATGAGGAGGCATTGAAGGGCAATGACATGTGGCACTAATGTCCACTGATAGGTGACACTGATGAGGAGGCACTAGTGGGCACTAATAGGTGACACTGATGAGGAGACACTGATGGGCACTGGTGGGACAGTGTCATCATATAACTGGTGTGAGGTGATCTGGGTGTCACCAGTACAGTACAGTGTCATCATATAACTGATCGGGGTGTCACCAGTACAGTACAGTGTCATCATATAACTGGTGTGAGGAGATCGGGGTGTCACCAGTACAGTACAGTGTCATCATATAACTGGTGTGAGGTGATCGGGGTGTCACCAGTACAGTACAGTGTCATCATATAACTGGTGTGAGGAGATCGGGGTGTCACCAGTACAGTACAGTGTCATCATATAACTGGTGTGAGGAGATCAGGGTGTCACCAGTACAGTACAGTGTCATCATATAACTGGTGTGAGGTGATCGGGGTGTCACCAGTACAGTACAGTGTCATCATATAACTGGTGTGAGGTGATCGGTGTGTCACCAGTACAGTACAGGGTCATCATATAACTGGTGTGAGGAGATCAGGGTGTCACCAGTACAGTACAGTGTCATCATATAACTGGTGTGAGGTGATCGGGGTGTCACCAGTACAGTACGGTGTCATCATATAACTGGTGCGAGGAGATCGGGGTGTCACCAGTACAGTACAGTGTCATCATATAACTGGTGTGAGGTGATCGGGGTGTCACCAGTACAGTACGGTGTCATCATATAACTGGTGTGAGGAGATCGGGTGTCACCAGTACAGTACAGTGTCATCATATAACTGGTGTGAGGTGATCGGGGTGTCACCAGTACAGTACGGTGTCATCATATAAATGAGGAGGCATTGAAGGGCAATGACATGTGGCACTAATGTCCACTGATAGGTGACACTGATGAGGAGACACTGATGGGCACTGGTGGGACAGTGTCATCATATAACTGGTGTGAGGTGATCTGGGTGTCACCAGTACAGTACAGTGTCATCATATAACTGATCGGGGTGTCACCAGTACAGTACAGTGTCATCATATAACTGGTGTGAGGTGATCAGGGTGTCACCAGTACAGTACAGTGTCATCATATAACTGGTGTGAGGTGATCGGGGTGTCACCAGTACAGTACAGTGTCATCATATAACTGGTGTGAGGTGATCGGGGTGTCACCAGTACAGTACAGTGTCATCATATAACTGGTGTGAGGAGATCGGGGTGTCACCAGTACAGTACAGTGTCATCATATAACTGGTGTGAGGAGATCAGGGTGTCACCAGTACAGTACAGTGTCATCATATAACTGGTGTGAGGTGATCGGGGTGTCACCAGTACAGTACAGTGTCATCATATAACTGGTGTGAGGTGATCGGTGTGTCACCAGTACAGTACAGGGTCATCATATAACTGGTGTGAGGAGATCAGGGTGTCACCAGTACAGTACAGTGTCATCATATAACTGGTGTGAGGAGATCGGGGTGTCACCAGTACAGTACAGTGTCATCATATAACTGGTGTGAGGTGATCGGGGTGTCACCAGTACAGTACAGTGTCATCATATAACTGGTGTGAGGAGATCGGGGTGTCACCAGTACAGTACAGTGTCATCATATAACTGGTGTGAGGTGATCGGGGTGTCACCAGTACAGTACGGTGTCATCATATAACTGGTGCGAGGAGATCGGGGTGTCACCAGTACAGTACAGTGTCATCATATAACTGGTGTGAGGTGATCGGGGTGTCACCAGTACAGTACGGTGTCATCATATAACTGGTGCGAGGAGATCGGGGTGTCACCAGTACAGTACAGTGTCATCATATAACTGGTGTGAGGAGATCGGGGTGTCACCAGTACAGTACGGTGTCATCATATAACTGGTGTGAGGAGATTGGGGTGTCACCAGTACAGTACGGTGTCATCATATAACTGGTGTGAGGTGATCGGGGGGGCCCCAGTACAGTACAGTGTCTTCATATAACTGGTGTGAGGAGATCGGGGTGTCACCAGTACAGTACGGTGTCATCATATAACTGGTGTGAGGAGATTGGGGTGTCACCAGTACAGTACAGTGTCATCATATAACTGGTGTGAGGTGATCGGGGTGTCACCAGTACAGTACGGTGTCATCATATAACTGGTGTGAAGTGATCGGGGTGTCACCAGTACAGTACGGTGTCATCATATAACTGGTGTGAGGAGATTGGGGTGTCACCAGTACAGTACAGTGTCATCATATAACTGGTGTGAGGTGATCGGGGTGTCACCAGTACAGTGTCATCATATAACTGGTGTGAGGAGATCGGGGTGTCACCAGTACAGTGTCATCATATAACTGGTGTGAGGAGATCGGGGTGTCACCAGTACAGTACAGTGTCATCATATACCTGGTGTGAGGTGATCAGGGTGTCACCAGTACAGTACAGTGTCATCATATAACTGGTGTGAGGTGATCTGGGTGTCACCATTACAGTACAGTGTCATCATATAACTGGTGTGAGGTGATCGGGGTGTCACCAGTACAGTACAGTGTCATAATATACCTGGTGTGAGGTGATCAGGGTGTCACCAGTACAGTGTCATCATATAACTGGTGTGAGGTGATCAGGGTGTCACCTGTACAGTGTCATCATATACCTGGTGTGAGGTGATCAGGGTGTCACCAGTACAGTGTCATCATATAACTGGTGTGAGGTGATCGGGGTGTCACCAGTACAGTACAGTGTCATCATATAACTGGTGTGAGGAGATCGGGGTGTCACCAGTACAGTACAGTGTCATCATATAACTGGTGTGAGGAGATCGGGGTGTCACCAGTACAGTACAGTGTCATCATATAACTGGTGTGAGGTGATCAGGGTGTCACCAGTACAGTACAGTGTCATCATATAACTGGTGTGAGGTGATCGGGGTGTCACCAGTACAGTACAGTGTCATCATATAACTGGTGTGAGGAGATCGGGGTGTCACCAGTACAGTGTCATCATATAACTGGTGTGAGGTGATCGGGGTGTCACCAGTACAGTACAGTGTCATCATATAACTGGTGTGAGGTGATCGGGGAGTCCCCAGTACAGTACAGTGTCATCATATAACTGGTGTGAGGTGATCGGGGTGTCACCAGTACAGTGTCATCATATAACTGGTGTGAGGTGATCGGGGTGTCACCAGTACAGTACAGTGTCATCATATAACTGGTGTGAGGTGAT
This sequence comes from Lithobates pipiens, assembly GCF_037356315.1. Lineage (NCBI taxonomy): Eukaryota > Metazoa > Chordata > Amphibia > Anura > Ranidae > Lithobates > Lithobates pipiens. The sequence continues at coordinate 4,355 of NW_027507703.1, read as the reverse complement.
CGGGGTGTCACCAGTTCAGTGTTATCATATAACTGGTGTGAGGTGATCGGGGTGTCACCAGAACAGTGTCATCATATAACTGGTGTGAGGTGATCGGGGTGTCACCAGAACAGTACAGTGTCATCATATAACTGGTGTGAGGTGATCGGGGTGTCACCAGTACAGTACAGTGTCATCATATAACTGGTGTGAGGTGATCAGGGTGTCACCAGTACAGTACAGTGTCATCATATAACTGGTGTGGGGAGATCGGGGTGTCACCAGTACAGTGTCATCATATAACTGGTGTGAGGTGATCGGGGTGTCACCAGTACAGTACAGTGTCATCGTATAACTGGTGTGAGGAGATCGGGGTGTCACCAGTACAGTACAGTGTCATCATATAACTGGTGTGAGGTGATCGGGGTGTCACCAGTACAGTACAGTGTCATCATATAACTGGTGTGAGGAGATCGGGGTGTCACCAGTACAGTACAGTGTCATCATATAACTGGTGTGAGGAGATCGGGGTGTCACCAGTACAGTACAGTGTCATATAACTGGTGTGAGGTGATCGGGGTGTCACCAGTACAGTACAGTGTCATATAACTGGTGTGAGGTGATCGGGGTGTCACCAGTACAGTACAGTGTCATCATATAACTGGTGTTAGGAGATCGGGGTGTCACCAGTACAGTACAGTGTCATCATATAACTGGTGTGAGGTGATCGGGGTGTCACCAGTACAGTACAGTGTCATCGTATAACTGGTGTGAGGAGATCGGGGTGTCACCAGTACAGTACAGTGTCATCATATAACTGGTGTGAGGTGATCGGGGTGTCACCAGTACAGTACAGTGTCATCATATAACTGGTGTGAGGAGATCGGGGTGTCACCAGTACAGTACAGTGTCATCATATAACTGGTGTGAGGAGATCGGGGTGTCACCAGTACAGTACAGTGTCATATAACTGGTGTGAGGTGATCGGGGTGTCACCAGTACAGTACAGTGTCATATAACTGGTGTGAGGTGATCGGGGTGTCACCAGTACAGTACAGTGTCATCATATAACTGGTGTTAGGAGATCGGGGTGTCACCAGTACAGTACAGTGTCATCATATAACTGGTGTGAGGTGATCGGGGTGTCACCAGTACAGTACAGTGTCATCATATAACTGGTGTGAGGAGATCGGGGTGTCACCGGTACAGTACAGTGTCATCATATAACTGGTGTGAGGTGATCGGGGTGTCACCAGTACAGTACAGTGTCATCATATAACTGGTGTGAGGAGATCGGGGGGTGTCACCAGTACAGTACAGTGTCATCATATAACTGGTGTGAGGTGATCGGGGTGTCACCAGTACAGTACAGTGTCATCATATAACTGGTGTGAGGAGATCGGGGTGTCACCGGTACAGTACGGTGTCATCATATAACTGGTGTGAGGTGATCGGGGTGTCACCAGTACAGTACAGTGTCATCATATAACTGGTGTTAGGAGATCGGGGTGTCACCAGTACAGTACAGTGTCATCATATAACTGGTGTGAGGTGATCAGGGTGTCACCAGTACAGTACAGTGTCATCATATAACTGGTGTGAGGAGATCGGGGTGTCACCGGTACAGTACAGTGTCATCATATAACTGGTGTGAGGTGATCGGGGTGTCACCAGTACAGTACAGTGTCATCATATAACTGGTGTGAGGAGATCGGGGGGTGTCACCAGTACAGTACAGTGTCATCATATAACTGGTGTGAGGTGATCGGGGTGTCACCAGTACAGTACAGTGTCATCATATAACTGGTGTGAGGAGATCGGGGTGTCACCGGTACAGTACGGTGTCATCATCATACATCATACTTGTGGGGGGGGGGGGGGGGGTTGACTTTCACTGCCACTGACCACCAGTTTGAAGAAGTTCGCAGTCCTGACATTGGTGCTGGGACTATTATTGTGTTCACTGACACCAATGTCTGGGCTCCCGCTCTATCGCCGTTTTTCCGTACCAGAGGTGGTCAGATTGAACATTTTAGTTGGTCTTATGTTTGTCACCCCCGACAATTCCAGATGGCGGTACGATAACATCGCATTTTCCTGTATTGAGAAGCATTGCATCGTTAGGCAGCCCATTTAAAATGAATAAAAATACAAAATAAAGTGATAATAACCCCCAGCATTGGTGTCAGTCGCAGTAGTAATAACCCCCAGCATTGGTGTCAGTCGCAGTAGTAATAACCCCCAGCATTGGTGTCAGTCGCAGTAGTAATAACCCCCAGCATTGGTGTCAGTCACAGTAGTAATAACCCCCAGCATTGGTGTCAGCCGCAGTAGTAATAACCCCCAGCATTGGTGTCAGTCGCAGTAGTAATAACCCCCAGCATTGGTGTCAGTCGCAGTAGTAATAACCCCCAGCATTGGTGTCAGTCGCAGTAGTAATAACCCCCAGCATTGGTGTCAGTCGCAGTAGTAATAACCCCCAGCATTGGTGTCAGTCGCAGTAGTAATAACCCCCAGCATTGGTGTCAGTCGCAGTAGTAATAACCCCCAGCTATGCTCAACATGATTCGTGTTGGCAATTAACGCTTCTTATGCAGTGTAAAGGGTCACCACTGGCTCTGTTCCTCACTCTGTTGTTGGTCCACGGGGATGGAGGATGGGGGAGGAGTGTAGAATGGGTGATGATGTCTGTGGGGGGGGGGGGGGGTAATAGGGGAGGAGTGCAAAGGGGGTGTTGGTGGAGGGGTGTAGAGGGGGCAGATGGTGATGGGGGAGGGGTGTAGAGGGGGCAGATGGTGATGGGGGAGGGGTGTAGAGGGGGTGATGGTCATGTTGGGGAGGTGATGGGGGAGGGGTGAAGAGGGAGGTGATGGGGGAGGGGTGTAGAGGGGGTGGTGGTCATGTTTGGGAGGTGATGGGGGAGGGGTGAAGAGGGAGGTGATGGGGGAGGGGTGTAGAGGGGGTGGTGGTCATGTTGGTGGGGGGAGTGATGGGGGAGGGGTGTAGAGGGGGCAGATGGTGATGGGGAGGGGTGTATAGGGGGTTATGGTCATGTTGAGGAGGTGATGGGGGAGGGGAGAAGAGGGAGGTTATGGGGGAGGGGGTGAAGAGGGAGGTGATGGGGAGGGGTGTAGAGGGGGTTGTGGTCATGTTGGTGGGGGAAGTTGTGGGGGAGGGGTGTAGAGGGGGTGGTGGTCATGTTGGTGGGGGGGAGTGATGGGGGAGGGGTGTAGAGGGGGCAGATGGTGATGGGGGAGGGGTGTAGAGGGGGTGATGGTCATGTTGGGGAGGTGATGGGGAGGGGTGAGTTGGTTAAGTTGGGGGGGGGGGGGTGATGGGGAGGGGTGTAGAGGGGGCAGATGGTGATGGGGAGGGGTGTATAGGGGGTTATGGTCATGTTGAGGAGGTGATGGGGGAGGGGAGAAGAGGGAGGTTATGGGGGAGGGGTGAAGAGGGAGGTGATGGGGAGGGGTGTAGAGGGGGTGGTGGTCATGTTGGTGGGGGGAGTTGTGGGGGAGGGGTGTAGAGGGGGTGATGGGGAGGGGTGTAGAGGGGGCAGATGGTGATGGGGAGGGGTGTATAGGGGGTTATGGTCATGTTGAGGAGGTGATGGGGGAGGGGAGAAGAGGGAGGTTATGGGGGAGGGGTGAAGAGGGAGGTGATGGGGAGGGGTGTAGAGGGGGTGGTGGTCATGTTGGTGGGGGGAGTTGTGGGGGAGGGGTGTAGAGGAGGTGTTGGTGATGGGGGGGTGTAGAGGAGGTGTAGGTGATGGGGGAGGGGTGTAGAGGGGGTGTTGGTGATGGTGTAGGGGAGTGATAGTGATGGGGGAGGGGAGTGATAGTGATGGGGGAGGGGTGTAGAGGGGGCAGATGGTGATGGGGGAGGGGTGAGTTGGTTATGTTGGGCGGTGATGGGGGAGGGGTCAGATGGTGATGTGGGGGGGAGGGGAGTGTAGCAGAGATTGGGGGAGATCTCACTGTCCTTCCTCTAGGGGGCGCAGGCAGTACAGTTGTCCTCACGTGGATGTAATTGCCTCAGATGGGGGGGGTGGCGGGCGCTAGTCACCTCCCCCCCCTATGGAAGACATGGCTGACCAATCACCGCGCTCCATGCTCTCCGCTCACTTCTCCTCGGAGGCGGAAGTCCCTCCCACACGGCCGGCCTGCACGCGTCGCCATGGTAACCAAAGTCTTCCTTCGCGAGTATCCGGCCGTTTAAGCTCCGCCCCCTCTGTAGCTGTGCCCATGGTCACGTGACGCGCTATACTGTGACGTCACAACTCAGCCTCGCTTTTTTATTGGAGTGCAGTGCAGGGCAGAGCTCAGTTCTACGGGACACAGTGAGGAGTGTAGACGTGTATTTCTGTGCTCTGTGAT